>NC_066880.1:28376931-28449431 GCF_022985175.1 Labeo rohita | reverse complement strand
CCAATTTCAGCATTGATAATTATCAGAAATGTTTCTTGAGCAGTAAATCAGAATATTAGGATGATTTCTGAAGGATCATTTGACACTGAATGATGCTGTAAATTCAGCTTTGATCACAGAAATTAATTACATTTTAACATGTATTGACAGAAAAAAAGCTATTTTAAATTGCAATAATATTTCATAATTTTTTTTATTGATTTTTGATCAAATACATGCAGCCTTGGAGAGCATTTATATGATCACTTAATTTATTAAATTAATTTAGATATCTCTGTCAGGTTATGTTAGGTTATGTTAGGATGTGATGTCCTTTTCCATTTTTAACTGTCTTAAATTTTATTTTAAATCAGTTTTTTTAATCATTTTAAAAATTTTATTTATTTTTTCTGTTTTATTGCTGTGATTATTGTTTTTATGATTATTTTACTGCCTCTTTGTGAATTATTGTTTATATTATTGTTTTTATGATTATTCTACTGTCTTTTATGTAAAGCATTTTGAATTACCTTTGTGTATGAAATGTGCTATATAAATAAACTTGCCTTGCCTTGTTATGTTAGGATGTTATGTTGGGTTATGTTAGGTTAGGATGTTATGTTAGGTTAAGTTAGGTTAGAATGTTATGTTAGGTTAAGTTAGGTTAGGATGTTACGTTAGGTTAGGTTAGGATGTTATGTTAGGATGTTATGTTGGATTATGTTGGGTTATATTGGGTTGGGTTATGTTAGGTTAGGATGTTATATTAGGTTAGGTTAGGATGTTATGTTATGTTAGGTTAGGATGTTATGTTAGGATGTTAGGTTAGGATGTTATGTAATGTTAGGTTAGGATGTTATGTTGTGTTAGGTTAGGGGGTTGTGTTGGGTTATGTTAGGGGGTTATGTTAGGTTAGGTTAGTATGTTAGGTTAGTATGTTATGTTAGTATGTTAGGTTATGTTATGTTATGTTAGGGTATGTTAGGTTAGAATGTTAGGTTAGTATGTTAGGTTAGTATGTTAGGGTATGTTAGGTTAGGTTAGGATGTTAGGTTAGGATGTTAGGTTAGGTTAGGTTAGGATGTTGTATTATGTTATGTTGTGTTATTTATTATAAAATATATTATATTCATTATAGTATATTTATAAAATGTTATATAACAGGATGTTTCAGTATGTTTTTTTAAAATCATGATGTCTGTAGTTTCTACCTTGATATTTACACACCGTTCACTGCATGTCTTAAGTGTGTCTCTGCGTTTTTGTGCAGATTAAAGACGACGTGGAGTCAACAGAATTGGCCCTGGCGTTCCAGCTCAGTGACTCGTCTTCATGTGATGTGAAGCCTCAGAAACAGCCTGTCTTTGCCTTTCTTCCACTTCGCAGCTTTGGTTTCCGTTTCATCATCCAAGGTTTGACACGTGCATATGGAAATCACGGTTATCCGTCTACCTGATGTTGTCACGTTTATTAAATCTCATATCAGCGTTATTATTAACTTTTTTTTTTAGTTAAAACAAAAATGTTAAATGAAATAAAATAATTAAAAAAACATGCTTATTTTATTTTGGGTTATTAATAGTGTAGTTTAAACTTAAGTAATTACAATAACTGAAACTAAATAAACTAAAACTAAACTGTATCATTTAGTATCATTGATATTTTTTTTTTTTTTTTTAGTTTTTTCCCTTCACATTTCAGTAAAAGTTTGAATCATTTTGGTGTGTTTTTGACATTTTTTTTATTAGGTTTTTTTTTTTTTTGTAAATGGAAATGATAATAAATAAATGTTAAAAAAAAATATATAAACTATACGTATAGACATATTTAAAAAAATATATGTAACAAAAATATAAAATAATACATCTAAAATAATAAACAACACGCACCAAAAATTAAAGTGCAATCAGAAAGTATAAAAATAAAATTAATTAAAAATATTAACAAATACTGTGACATTTTGTTTCCTGTTGTAGGTGATTTTGACATCCCTTCCTCTAGAGAGGACGTGGACAGGGACAGTTCGTGGAACCAATGGCTTCGCTCTGAGATCCCGCAACTGTTTGTGCACGCTATGGACGTCTTCAGTGTAAGAGCGGAGTGGAATATGATGTTCCTTCATTAATTTGCATGCATTTCCATTTAATCTCCAGCTTCAGATGGAGGTCAAGGCTCACAGTCTGTTTAAGGAGCTGCTTTTAGCATAAAAAAAAGAAAAAAATGGCTTTGGCTTTCTTTATGCTACTTTAGTCATCCGAATGAACATTTATAGCCCTAATGAGCACATGCAATGTCAATCCCACAGCAACACCCAGAGTTCAGTGGGCTCGGCGGCCTCTGTTACTTTATGCAGTTCATCCCTCAACCAAGTGAGATCCTGGACTTCTTCAACCCAGTGGCCAATCAGATCATTCAGCTGCTGAAGGGCAAAGCGTGTCTTCCTGCCAAAGAGGACAGCGGTAGGTACCAGTTTCCCTTTTTAAAGGGAACCCTGGGTATTAAGACTTGTACGGCTTAATATAATGTAAATGATGTCTCAGTAAAATATATAGTAGAAAACCTATGAAAGATTTCTGTTATTTTAAAAATCCACATCGTTTATACGCATTTTGGGTTACGCCATTATTTTGATTTATGTGAATTTTTTTGTAAAATACATATTTCATAAATGTTTTTTGTTTGAGAAAAATGCAAGTCACATTCTCTGCAAGGAAAAAACAAGAAGGTAATTGCGACTTTTTATCTCACAATTCAGACAAAATTAAGAAATAAACTCAGAATTTTTCACAATTCCAAGTTTACAATGAAATTTTTTTCCCTCAAATTCTGTTTACATCTCAATTGTGATTTTTATTTATTTATTTATTTATTGGAAATATGACTTTTATATACTTTTTTTTTTATACATTTACCATAAAAATGACATTAGATGTACAGTACAATAGTCATAAATTACAGAAAAAAATGTAGGAAGCTTGTTTGTGTCGCACAGTTGCGAGATTATCTCACAGTTTGAGTTTACACCTTGCAATTCTGGAAAAAAATTCTGACTTGTGAGATAAATAGTCCTTTCATATGCTTCAATATGTTCCCCATCACTAAAGCGCTCCATGACTTTGGTCTAGTGAGAGTTCTGTACTCCCTTTTTAATCACTGAAGCTGTCTACACTGAAAAATTAACCTCTTTCTTACATCATATCTGTTGTTTTAAAGCTGGAATGCACTACACAGATTTTAAAATCTGAAACTGCCAACTCAAATCTGCAGACTGGCTCTGACTTTTGCCAACTGGCATCAACTTGTTCTGTAAATTGGGGCAAAAATCAGGGAAACAAATCTTGTAGTGTATTCCAGCCTTAAGATGGGAGAATATGTGTGTTGTATTTATTTTCAGTGATGACTAAAGCCATCTGATTGCAATCATAAGCTCAATGCAAACGTGTGATTGGTTAGTGCTTCAAAAACGTGTAAAAAGAAATCTGATGCAGCGTGAGCAGATCTAATGCCGGAATCAACAGTTTTCATTAATTTTCACTTTTTGCTTTAACTGTGACAGACTTAATAGATTTCTGTTGAATTTGTGGGGCATTTTTGTTTATTTTGAAGGCATTTTTGCCCTCAGCTGATGTTTACAGTCATTTAAGCATAAACTAACTGACAGCTCTGTTTTTAGAGGGCCGAGTGGAGTTCAAGCAGCCTTCCCAGCTCGCCGTGTGTCAGGACCGTCTGATCCAGGAAGTGATTGGAGGAGAGGATCTGTGCAAAAGCCTGAGTCTGTCTTACCTGCACCCTGCACTGCAGTCGCGCCTCTCCAGCTCACTGCTAACCGCTCTGGGCGTTCATCGCCTTAAAGCCGCCGAGATCATCACCGTCACCTGTGCCATGGCCAGAGAACTCGTGCAACACAGCCGGCTCAAGACAGGTATCTTCTGCTATGATTGTGTGCAGAAACTTGCACGTTCTGACTGGACTCTTTTTTGATCTTATTTATTTATTTTATTTTTTGCTCAGAGCATGATTTGAAGAAGCTGGCCAGGTTATTAGCGTGTAACTTTCGTGCGCTGGAGCCGGAGTATGAAGTGGACGCCCTGCTCCAGTCCCTCAAAGACATTCCCATGATCCCCCTGGCCAACGGCAGTGTGGTTTCTCTGAGTGCAGAGGGAGTTTTCTTCCCTCTAAGTGATGTGACGCAAGCTCAAACAGGTAATTCATCAACAGAACAATCTACCCTGGTTTACCTAAGCAGCTCTTCAGATTTGCAGCGGAACCATTCATACAGTTTTCTTGACATATAGGCTATATTTATACTTGGTGTGATTAATTAAGGAAAAGATAACGCAATGAAATGATTAAGGCGTTTAACGCAGCCATCCCATCCATCCTCTTGCATCGATGTAGTTGCAGGTGAACATTATGCAGGACAACTGACTGTTAGAATGCAATTATATGAGCCTGAAATTCTAAATATTAGTGCAAAAAATTAATAACCCTCTTATATTTCTATCATATGATATAGTTTAGTGATATCAGACCAGCAGGAGTGCTGATTCTCCCCAATATTTGCACCACTGCAAATGTGATATTGATTTGTACAACACTTCAGTAAACAGGAAGTTAACATTGTGTTACATTTTAGATACAGTAATGTTAAAATGTGACTTGTGCTGGCAAAATGAGTCGGAATGTGCACTGTTTATTTTTGAGATACATATTGGTCAAATTTGAAGTTTTCACAAAAATGAGTTCATTAAACCCTCTTCTAGCGATCCCAGTGCTCCAGATAGTAATTATTAAAATCTTAAAATCTTTCTCTGCTCACTTCCGAATAACTGCTGCTGCTTCTCACAGACCTCAGTTGTAGGTCTGTTATTACAAAGTGCAGCATTCCAGCTTTATGAATATTCAAATAGAATTCTCGATGACATGAGGTCAAACCAGTGAAATATCATTTTCAAACCCATGCTGATGATCATGCTGACTGTCATTTGCAAAGCGTGTGCATAAGACGTGTCACTCTGAGAGCATGCAGTCTCCCTATAAAGTACATTATTTTGAAATGAGCGTTTAGTTAATGGTTGGGGAAAAGTCTGATTTATAACATTGTATTAGAACCATGCATTACAGTAGGTTTTAATATAGACCTGTCTCAATGTTAATCAAACATTAAAAGAAAAGATGGAATCACTCGCTGCTTTTGATTAAACTGCTGTTTAATGGCAGCTTTGTTCTCATTTTACCAAAGATAAAATAAAAATAGCTATATTGTGATTTAATAATATAGTAATTATTACTATTGTTATTATTACTATTACTATATGTTATGCATTTTATTAGACAGGTGACGAACATACAGAGTAGCATTATAACAGAACTTTCAACACACTCAAATGTATCTAGTATGATAAAACAGCACTTTCTTTACCTCACATACGACTGGAAAGAGCGGAAGCACTTGACTGGCATAATAAAAGCTCCACTTCTTTGGAGCCGTGTACCTTGCCCATCCTTCATTAGCAATTGCTCCAGCATCCTTGTTTCACTTCCACAACTTTGAGCCCCATCTTGTTCATACTACAGTGGCTTTAATTCACTACCTCATCCATGGACACGATTTCTCGCCAAGTCCCGACAGATTGCATCAGCTGTGGGGATGAAGACAGCAGCTCCTGTGATTCCTCACACAATCATGCTGTCTCAAACTACGCCTTTGATTCTTTGTTTGTTTTGAGTATGTGCCCTCTAGTAGCGAAAACTTACATATTATGCCTTTAATAAACCGTAAAGGGATAGTTTACCCGAAGATGAAAATTCTGCCAAAGAAACTTTCATTCATCTTTGAGACACAAATTAAGATATTTTAGTAAAACCTATGAAATTTCCTCCTTCAAAAGTCCATGCAACAAAACTTCGATGCCTCAAAAAATTTATGAAGAGATCCATATAAAAGCAGCGGTTTAAAAGAGAGAAAACATTGTAGTATGATGTTTAAATTTAATTTAGGCCTTTATTCATATATGAATGATCAAATGTAACCCTGGACCACAAAACCTTGTAAGGGTCCTTTTTTTTTTTTTTTTTTTTTTTTTTTTTTTTTTAATTGAGATTTAAATAATAAATAAGCTTTCCATTGATGTATGGTTTGTTAGGATAGGACAATATTTGGCTGAGATACAACTGTTTAAAAATCTGGAATCTAAGGGTTAAAAAAAAATCTTAATACTGTATCCAAATAAAGTTCTTAGCAATGCATATTGCTAATAAAATCTTTTGATATATTTACAGTACGAAATTTACAAAATATCTTCATGGAACATGATCTTTACTTAATATCCTAATGATTTTTGCCATAAAAGAAAAAATGATAATTTTAACCTATACAGTGTGTTTTTGCCTATTGCTACAAATATACCCGTGCTACTTATGACTGGTTTTATGGTCCAAGGTCACACATATATCATCAGTGGAAGCTCAAACATGCGTGCTTGACGTCCATGTTTGTTGCTTCTGTTAAACTGATTAAGTTAAAGTAATTCATAGATGCATAAATCTTTATTAAAGGCATAGTTCCCCCAAAAATGAAAATTCTGTCATTATTTACCCTCATGTCGTTTCAAACACATAAAACCCTCGTAGACCGCATAAACAGCAAAGAGACAACCACATTCAGAGGTCCAGAAAGGTAGTAAGGACATGTTAGTTATGTAACTAACTATATGGTGTGTCTATGCAGGGCCAGAAAGCTCTCGGATTCCAACCAAAATATTTAAATTTTTGTTCCGAAGATGAACGAAGGTCTTATGAGTTTGGAACGACATGAGTAATTATTGACAGAATTTTCATTTTTGGGTAAACTATCTCTTTGAGTCTTGTAGTCTGTCAGAAGTTGTTTTTCATATCTGGTCTACAGCTGCACTTGTATGCAGACAGATTCTCTAGAGCTGTCTGCAAAATGAATGATTATCTTCATCTCCTGCTTATTTCCTGAATCAATACAGTGAGTCACTGGAGAAAAAGCGCTCGAGCGAGTCACTACGTGCGTCACTGCAGTCAAAAAAGGGGTAGTTTTGTAAATGAAACGCCAAATTGAGATGCATTTGTCCTCTAAAATCTTTCCTTTTACCTCTAATCTCTGTTTTGGAGCGAACTCCCACACGCGCTTCCCTTTGAACATTAATAAACGACTCGTTTTTCTTCTGTGGCTGCTGTCAGATAAGTCATGAGAGATTTGTCTGGTGAAAATATGAATTGAGTTGAATGGAAACGAGCCACGCTAACACTGTGTGTCAGGTAGAGTCACATACATCTGCTAAAAGCAGGGAAGGGATGAATTATACATCAGTATTCAGGCCCGGAGGGTCTTGGAAGTGGGTCACGTAGCCGCTCGTGTGCACTCATGCTTCCTATCGCTGTAGATTTGCAGGCTCTGTATCAGGACCTGTACATCGTGGAGCCGCGGCTGCTGACGTGTCTGGATGAGCTGGGGAACTCGCAGGTGCGGGAGCTGCTCCGGAGACTCAACGTCCATGAGTTGGAGCCACAGCAGGTCCTGCAGCAGCACATCTACCCACTGCTCAGGAGCAAAGCCTGGGAGGTCAGAGATGCTTTATACTGGTTTTGTCACCTTTGGTGATACTTTCATCCAAAGTACACTTAATACATAAATGGCCGTTCAACAGTAATGGCTCTAACGGAATTTGAACCTACAAACTCTTCACTTTCAACTCTTTCCAACCCAAATCTTTAACCACTGAGCCAAACCATGACTAATTAAAGGATTAGTTCACTTCCAGAATAAAAAATTCCTGGTAGTTTACTCATCCCTGTGTCATCCCAGAGTTCATGCCTTTCCTTCTTCAGTCGAAAAGAAACTTTTTGAGGAAAATTCCAGGTTTTTTTCTCCACATAGTGGATTTCAATGGGGGTCGAAGGGTTGAAGGTCCAAATTGCCATTTCAGTGCAGCTTCAAAGGGCTCTACATGATCCCAGCTGAGGAATACGGGAATAAGCTTATCTAGCGAAACGATCGTTCGTTTTCTAAGAAAAATGAATAAATAAAAAATTATATGCTTTTTAACCACAAAAGCTTTGTGATGCGCAGTTCGTCTTCATGCACTGTGTAATCACACTGGAAAGGTCACGCATGGTTAGTTCTTAGTCTGTGTCAGTGGTGGATAAAGTACTTGAAAGACATACTTAAGTGAAAGTACAGATATCTTGCCACAAAATTACTTTGGTAGAAGTTGAAGTCACGCTTTAGAATATTACTTAAGTAAAAGTCTTAAAGGAGTCATCGGATGCCCATTTTCCACAAGTTGATATGATTCTTTAATGAAAAGTCTATAACATACTTTGGTTAAAATTTCTCAATGGTAGTGTAAAAAACAAAAACCTGCATTCTTTGCGGTCTGTGTTCTTCTGACTTTGTTTTGTAGTAAGTAACGAACATCCTTTGTGGAAATGTATCAGAGTAAAACTATACATTTTAAAAAGGAAATGTAGTGGAGTAAAAGTGAAAGTTGACAGAAATATAAAAACTCAAGTAAAGGACACTGTGGCTCAAAAAGGTAGGGTAGAAAAAACTCCAACTCATTTTCTTCGCCATTGTGCTGTTTTTGTTTGTTTGTTTGTTTGTTTTGTTTTTTAAAAGAGCGTTTGACTTTCTTTGCACATGCACTTTGTAAACACTGGGTCAGAACTGCTGCCTACGTCACAAGTGTGTGATTATGTAATGCGTAAGGTCGAGCTAGTGCAAGACTGTGGCATATAATACCATTTATTAAATTAAAAAAATATTTTTCAATTTCATTTTAAATGCAATTAATGTATCGATTACAAAGCTTAAATTTAAATTCTGGTAAATGTCTAAATAAATGGCATTTGTGGTTAAAAATATATAAAATATAATGGTTTAAAAAAAAAAAGAGATCGTTTCGCTGGACAAGGCACTTATTCCTCAGCTGGGATCATGTAGAGTCCTTTGAAGCTGCATTGAAAGTACAGTTTGGACATTTGTAGGGGCGAGTACATTTATTAGGAAATTTTTATTCTGGAAGTGAACTAATCCTTTAATGAAATCACTTGCATTTGCTTCATAGTAGATCTGATCCTCACAGAAGAACATCAGGCCTTTCTAAGTAACTCCACATCAGTAGTTTGAACCTCCAGTGGTTCACATTATAGATGCATGATATTAAAATTCTGGACTGTACTGATAAGCCAATAATTATTTTAAAGATATTTAAAATGAAAATGTATTAACTAACATGTAAAATATTAAATGTCTATGCAATTCTATGCCATTTAAAATGTGATTAATCAAAATGTGTTAATTAAAATGTAAATTTTAATTGAATGCAAATATGTTGTCTAAATGCATTAAAAGTAAAACACCCTTTTATTTTAATTAATTTAAATGTACTTAATGAAAATGTATGAATTAAAAGTTAAATATATTTATTTAAAATTACATTTAAAATGTATTCTATTTTCTCTCAATACATTACTAATGAAACACTAAAAACTGAAATTAATTATATTAAAATGTGCTAATAAGTTTATAATTATTTTCATGGTATGATACAATTTACAACATTTTAAAATGTATGCTATTTTGTCTAAATACATTAATAACAGTAAAAACTAAAACCAGTCGCTTTAAAAGTCACAAGTGAATTTAAGTTTCAAACATCAGTGTACAGTATGAAATTTGAATGGATATTCTTTTTGAGATATATGAAAGATTATATTTAAGTGTTAATGAATTACTGCAGTCAAACTTTTATTTTGGATGCGATTAATCAAGATTAATCGTTTGACAGCCCTACCAATATCTAATACATTTTAACTAACTGAATATTGCTTGTTCCACAATCATATTTAAACCATATTAAAATGTAATTTTAATTGTAATTTTAAATGTTAAATGAAATTGTTTTCAGCAAATTAAATGTGTTTTGAAAATATAAGTATTTTAATAAAATCAATTAGATTCACATAGTTAATAATAAACCCTGCCATGATTTTCGTAGAAATCTGACCCGTTTCATTTATGTATGACTGACAAATGTGTCACGTTAAGTTTATTAGTTTATTTCTGTTAAATTAGTGTATTCCCAATTAATGGAAATTTTATATGCAATTCAAATGCATAAATCTTTAAATTTAGCCCTAATTATTTGTAGATGTAGAAGACTGATACCAATAAAAAAGTAATCAGTAACCAATAAGGTACAGATACACATAATGCATTGGTGGTTTACATGATCTTTTCTTACGGCACAGCTTACTTGCATCCTTTAAACTGATTTACAGCCAAGTTGGAATAAGATTTACACGTATTTGGGTGATTCATAACCGCTCAGGATGTCTAAAACCGAATCGAGCGTGTGAAATCCATTATGTGCTGTCATCTATTATGAATGTTCCTCATATTCTTATTTAATTCACTCTCCTTCTAGAAAAAGCCTGAGGACATCGTCATCAGCTACCTGGTGTTCATCAAACTGCACTCTCAGGATCAAGATTACAGGAGCCTCGTCACAAACATCCCTGTGCTGACTAACAAGGGCTTCCTCTGTCCCGCTGAGCACAAAATACACTTCTCCAAGGAGTACGACAACATCCACCTTCCCAGTGTGCTCCCCGGTAAACGCAATACAAAAATTCACAAATAATCACAATTTTTTTTGCTTATTTAGATTTAAATATTTTGATAAAAAAGTGCACCTACTAAAATATCAGCATATGTAGAATTAGTTGTCGTTTGTCTTAGTTTTGGAATAAAGTTCTCTGTTTGTGATTGTCCCAAATAATTGATTCATGCTTCAGAAGCACTGAACTAGAACTCTTTTGTAGGGACTTACAAAAGCATGAAATATGCATGAACGCAGAGTGTTATGCAATGAGACGGAGTTGTTTCATAAGCAATTATGTTCCTTTGGTAGGTGTGGACTGGGTGCTGCTAGACGCCTGCTATCTGCGGGCCGACCGAGACGTGAGCGGATGGAGAGAATTCTTCAGTGCACTGGGAGTGCGAGATCTGCTCATCTTCAAGAAAGAGAAACGCACCTTCACAGTCTCTGAGCTGGTGAGACGGTCTGACGAATCTGTGTGTTAATGTGTGTGTGTGTGTGTGTGTGTGTGTGTGTGTGTGTGTGTGTGTTTGTGATTAGACTGAAGCGTGTCACCACGAGGAAAACTAACGAAGCATGTCAGCTTCGCTTTTGTTGTGTGTGCAGTACAACAGAGAGATCAAAAGCAGCCTGTATTTCAGCCAATCGCTGCTCTCTGGAGCATTTTGTGACCTAAAATTGGTACAAATTGGTTGTAACAAAAAGGGGAAATGAAAGATGAACTTTTCAACTTCCAGTGGCACTTGTGACCTGCTGTTCGACATCCTCCCTCATGGTTTCAATGTCTTAAACAACACATTAATGCTTAAAAAGATGAAAATTTCAGACACGTGTCATTATGTAACCATGGAACAATAAATATTGATAAATATTGATTTTTATGTATTCTTTATAAATTGAAATACGTTTTTAACATTTTTCTAAATACATTTGAAACAAACCTCCTGAAAACTTTATAATCAGCTCTATTAAAATTCTGCACCATATAATACCATTTACAAAATTAAAAAATATTTTTCAATTAAAATTTAAAAAGCAATTAACGTATCAATTACAAAGCTTAAATTTAAATTCTAATAAATGTCTAAATACATTAAAGTTTAATGTAACTTTTAAACTTTAACTTTTCAAACTAAATTGATTTAAGTTCTGCAAGTTGCCATGGCAACATTTCTTATTTTTGTTTAGTTCAGCTTGATGTACTATAATAACTAACAAACCAAAACTTGAAATTAAAACTTATTAAAAAAAAAAAAAACAAAAACAAAAACTAATGAAAATTACGGTAGAAAACAATAAAAAAAATGCTAAGAACTTACACTGAAATTAAAATGAAAAAATTAAAAATATATATAATTCAAAATTCATATTATGATAGTATATCATACCAAGTCTGTGCCACGTTTGAACTTTTTAAAATTTAAATATTAATAGGACAGAATGTGAATGTGTAAAACATAGTCATATAAACATGCTTTCAGAAGTCAGATGTTTATTCAGTAACTCTTCTGATGAAGTTAGAAAATTGACCTAATTCATTCTGATGAGTATCTTTATGACCAATTCATTTAAACAGATAATTCAAAAGTTATTCATTTGTGAATCAAATTTTTTCCATGTAACCAGTAAAGAAAATGCACTAGAAAGATGTGTTATTTAACTTATATGTGACCCTGGACCACAAAACCAGTCATAAGGGTCAATTTCTTCTAAATTGAGATTTATACATCATCTGGAAGCTGAATAAATAAGCTTTCCATTGTTGTCAGGATAGGACTATATTTGGCTGAGATGCAAAAAAATCTAAATATTGAGAAAATCGCCTTTAAAGTTGAATTTCTTAGTAATGCATTATTATTAACCAAAAATTAAGTTTTGATATATTACGGTAGGAAATGTACAAAATATCTTTACTTAATATCCTAAAGATTTTTTGGCATAAAAGAAAAATCGATCATTTTTGCCCATATGGTCACATATGTATTTGTACTGCAAATATCTTGAGGTCAAAGGTCAGAGTGCAGTATCTGCTAGTATATCTACATTGAATGTTCATCCAGACGCTGTCATTGTCAGACGGGTTTGAATAACCTTTGTAATCTGTGTGTGTGTGTGTATGTGTCAGGCGTCTAGCCTGTGGGCCGTGGAGAGCAAGCCGTGGCCCAGGCCTGCGGATGACCGGTATGTCATCGAGGATCAACAGTGTGCTGAGTTTCATACGCTGGCCACTGCAGATGATCTGACCGCTCCCAGCAAACTACAGCAGAGACAAGCACTGATCAACCTTTTGGACAAGAACTGGGACACTGGGTAAATCAACACTGTTAATACAAGCTCCATACTAAACTATTAATTCACGCATCTATTCGTTCATTCTTTAATAGATTCATTCATTCATATAAACATACGTACTTGCAAGGTTTTTTTTTTTTCTTTCATTATATTTCATACATTTAAAGGTTGCATAAACGTCTTTAATATCTGCTCTAATATCTGCCCGGGAAACCAATATTTTATATACTGTCTTAATAATTAAAATAAAAAAAAAAGTATATATAAAGTATATACGCTACCAGTCAAAAGTTTTTGAACTGAACAAGTTTTGTTTTTTTTTGTTTTTTTTTAAACGAAGTCTCTACTGCTCACCAAGCCTGCATTTATTTGATCCAAAGTACAGCAAAAACAGTAATATTGTGAAGTATTTTTAGTATTTAAAATAACTGCTTTGTATTTGAATATATTTTAAAATGTAATTTATTCCTGTGATTTCAAAGCTGAATTTTCCAAAGCTCCAGTCTTCAGTGCCACATGATCCTTCAGAAATCATTCTAATATGCTGATTTGCGGTTCAAAAAACATTTTTTGAATTATTATCAATATTTAAAACAGTTGGGTAATTTTTTTTTTCAGGATTCTTTGAATAGAAAAATCCAAAGATCAGCATTTATCTAAAATAAAAAGCTTTTGTAACATTATACACTATACCATTCAAAAGCTTGGAGTCAGTCTAATTTTCTAAATTATAGAAATGAATACTTTTTTTTTTTTTTTAATTGATCAAATATTAAATTATATTGTTATTATAATGTATAATGTCACAAATGATTTCCATTTCAGATAAATGCTGTTCTTCTGAACTTTCTATTAATCAAAGTAACCTGAAAAAATTCTACTCAGCTGTCTTCAACATAATAATAATAATAATAATAATAATAATAATAATTAAATGTTTTTTAAAAAGCAAATCAGAATATTAGAATGATTTCCAAAGGATCATGTGACTGGAGTAATGATGCTAATAATTCAGCATCATGACAAAATCACAGAAATAAATTACATTTTAAAATGTATTCAAATAAAAAACCAGTTATTTTAAATTGTAAAAATATTTCAAAATTTTACTGTTTTTGCTGTACTTTGGATCAAACAAATGCAGGCTTGGTGAGCTGAAGAGACTTCTTTAAAATACATTAAAAACTTTTGACTGATAATGTATTTCCTGTTTTAATTTAATTATAGCTGCGGTTTTTTAATATTAATAACGTAGTAATACTGCTAAATGCAATGTGTAATGAATTAAAAAATGTATTTTTTTTTTTTGTTAAACAATGAAATTTTAATATTCAAGTAACTTGAGTTTTTCAATGAAAAGAATCTGCTGTTTTGATGAATTAGACTCTACTGGTCATGCTTTATGATCGTTTTTGCCTATTTAGACATGTTATTTAAGCAATTGTTTGCAACTTTTCATTTAATTTAGAGTGCAAGCTTAAGACTTGTGTAAAAGCTATTTATGTATTATGGTTTTGGACATTTATCAGCGGTGGAGCATTGCAGACAAATAGCAGTGAAGTAAATTTTGCCATAGCAATGCATTTGTTTGGACTGCGCTTCACTCCCATGTCACTATAGCAGGAAACATGAAACAGTTAACCTCCTAAAGTCAGGCGTAATGCCTTAATCCTTCATAATTCACAGCTGCTTGTGGAGAAATCCACTTCACTTACGCTCAATCTGCCACATTTACCGCTAACAGTCTAGTCCAGATTATTTAGACTCTCTGGCTGCATGTTGGAAATGGATATTAGTCTGGCATGCAGGTCACTGTCTGCATTTTATCTTTTTTGATCTCATAAGCTTTAAAAAGGAGAAAATATTGTGCTCTGTTTGGGCTGGCATGAACAGATTTGGCCTGGTTATTTAATGGCCTGTGTATGACTGTAAAACCACGTCAGATGCTATTTGGGAAACATGCATCAGTCTATTCTTGGTGGTTTGGTTTTATAATGTACTCATGGAGACGTATAGCACCGGTTGCTCATATGAACTGAATGTCATGTATTTGAATATAGCACTGCTCTGGTTGAACTGCAGCAGCGTGTGACTCATCTTACTGTCCTCTGTCTGCTGGCCTCGCCTGAACCGCCTCACGTCGCCCCGCTTTATGCTCCAGTTCCATTAATAAGCAAAATCACGTCCACCCGCTTGGCCAGCTTTACAGCAAATGTGCTGCTTGTACCAAACAGTGAGCCGAACCGCACACGGATGTTTGCATTTATGCTTTTGGCAGATGCTTTCACTCGCATTGCATTCGAGGTTAATATTTTATGCACGATTTTATGCATCTAGACCAAAGATGCCTAAACTATTACCTCTAGTTTGTCCCACCCAAGAGGGGCGGGGGGCGGGGACATTGTCATTTCTTCTATATATCTATATATATCTATATCTATCTATCTATCTATCTATCTATCTATCTATCTATCTATCTATCTATCTATATATATATATATATATATATATATATATATATATATATATATATATATATATATATATATATATATATATATATATAAATCTCTTGTCACAATGCTTACATATTGCTCTTTTGTTGGTTTTGATTATTGTCCTCGTTTGTCACTTTGGATTAAAGTGTCTGCTAAATGACTAAATGTATATATAAATGTAATATATAAAATAAAATAAAATAAAAAATGTATTAAAATAAATTATAAAAATAAATAAATAAATAAATAATGAATATTAACTGAAATAAAATATATATAAAGCTTATTATAATTACATTTCTAACTTTCAATTTGAATCAACTAAAACTTATAAAAAGACTACAAAAATGGATATATAGATATAAAAAATAATTAATACAAATAACTAATAAACAAACTTAAAATCTAAATAAAAAGACAATATAGAAAATATAGAAATAAAATTTAATTTAAATCGTTAACAAACTATATCAGTGATACTAAAACAACACTGGTCTCATTTAATTTTCATCACATTTTTCATCACATTTTTTCATCACAACTACTAAACGGTCATATTAACATGTTCAGATAGAATTAGCAACTAATTTGTTAAAATGAATAACTAATTTTTATGCAAGATGTTCATCTTTTGTTTTATTTTTGCATTGAAATGTAAAATGTAAGTGAATTTGATAGAAAGTAATTTAAACTTACATGTTGCTATATATTTACACAGAAAACAGTTATTTTAAATTACAATAATATTGCACAATTTTTACTGTAAGTTGATGCAGGAATGAGACCACATTTTAACTTTATAAAATTAAAATATTAATAGTGCAAAATGTAAATGCATTTAACTACTATACAGTAGTATTAACATGTTCATTTTAACTCATTAAAATGAATAACTAATTTTTAATTGAGAATCTTTTTGTCCAATTTAATAAAACAAACTACTCATAAAAGTTATTTATTTATGAATAATGCTTTTTTTTTCTTTTCTTTTTTTTTCATGTAACCAGTAAAGAAAATGCAATAGAAAGATGTTTTTTGTTTTATTTTTGCACTGAAATGTAAAATAAAAATGAAAACTGAAATGTAAGTGAATTTAATAGAAAATAATTTAAACTAGGGCTGCAAAATGATTAGTCGTGGTTAATAGCATTCAAAATAAAAGTTTATTTACATACTGTGTGTACTGTGCATATTTATTATGTATGTATATAAATGCAAACACGCGCATATATATATATATATATATATATATATATATATATATATATATATATATATATATATATATATATATATATATATGTAAACAAACTTTTTAATTGTAACGAGATTAATAGTTTTGCAGTCCTAATTTGAACATTAAAAAGCAACCATTTTTTAATAATAAACTTGTACTTTGGTGTTTTACATGGGTCCGTGTCGTGTTGTGTTACAGAGAGAAGTACTCGCAGTACCTCCGGGTTCAAGTCTATGATAGTCAGGGCCGGTCCTTGAGGGAGGCCAGATCCTCCTTCTACCATCTCCTCATGCAGCTGTCCTGGGTTCCCACGCGCAGGCCGCCGTGGGACGAGAGCCGGGCCGTTTCCTACCTACAGCCTAAATCTGTCTACATCTTCTCTACGGAAGTGCACCAGCTCCTCGGCTCCCATGTCGATTACGCTTATGGCGTTCAGGTCCCCAGTGAATTCACCAGAGCAATAGGTAAGGATGACAACTCTTCAGAATTACACTTAAGACCGTATTGACTTATAATCAATATGGAATCACAATAACCCTTTTAATTTTCTTAATACATGCTTAAGCATGCATAAGCATACTTAAGTAATGCATAAGTACTTAAGCATACCTAATGCATTCATGGTCTTACATTTGCTATTAATTGATGCACAAAAAAGGAAAAAAATAATCTTTTTTTTAATTAATGTAATTTTAATATTTTTTTTTTTTTTTATAAAATGTCATTCATTTTGTCGTCCTTTTGGAGCATACATTACTTTTTCTAAGGACTGGGGTCAGAAATTATTTTTAAAAAAGTAAATATTAAAGTATTAAAAAAATTTAAATAAAGAAATTAATTCTTTAATTTATCAAGGACACATTAAATTGATCAAAAGTACCAGTAAAGACAGATTTGTGTTTCAAATAAATGCTGTTCTTTGAACTTTCTATTCATCAAATAATTCTAAAAAATAAAATGTATCACAGGTTCCACAAAAATATTGGGCAGCACAACTGTTTTCAACATTAATAATAACCAGAAATGTTTCCTGAGCAGCAAATCAGCATATTAGAATGATTTCTGAAGTATCATGTGACACTGAAGACTGGAGTAATGATGCTGAAAATTCAGCTTTGATCGCAGGAATAAATAACATTTTAACATATATTCACATAGAAAACTGTTATTTAAATTGCAATAATATTTCACAATTTTTACTGTGCGTTGATGCAGGTATGAGACACACTATGCTTGTGGAGGATATGATTGGCTATCTGAAGAGTTGGTGCATCAAGGTATCTGATAATTCGTCTGAGGAGCCTGAAGGAGCAGATTTCACCACTACAATCAATCACATCCATACAGTGTACCGATACCTGTCTGCCGAGTGCACTAACGTCCAGCTCAGAGATCTGTTCCAGTACGCACCTGCTGTCTTCATTGAGTATGACAGGTCAGATATGCTGTGTTTCACATACAGATGTGTGATTTATCCTTCGGATATTTTCAAAACAAATACCTGTGCCGTTTTATTCTCGTGCAGGAGGGATGACTGGTGCTCTGGGCGTTTCTATCATCTTAAGGAGGTTTGCTGGTCTGATCCGACAGGCATGTTTCACAGATACAAGGAGCTGATTCGACGGGCTGACAGCGGCATACAGGAACCCAAAGTCCTGGCACCATTTTATAGTAATTTGCAGGAGATGAAGAGCTTTTTCAAGGTCTGATCATAAAACACAGAATCCAGAAAAATTAAAAACAGACAAAGATAAAATTTCTGAAAAAATTAAAATGTGTAATAGTGTACTATTATTGTTTTTGTTTGTTTTTTTTATTCAGTTGATTTAATTCATTAGACATGCTTTTTGATTATTAAGATTTAATTAAACAACACAGAATTTCTGAAAAAACATTAAACATATTTAAACACAAAAACACATTTAAACACAAATAAATAAAAAACTAAATATACAATTTAATTGATTTGATTAGATTTTTTTTTTTTTTTCATTTGATTTAATTGAATAGACCTGCCTTTTTATTATTAAGATTAAATGAAATCATTAAAAGAGTATCTGGTAAAATTAAATTAAACAAAAAAAAATGAAAATTTAAAAAAATAATAAAAATAAATTTAAAAAATATGATTTCATTGATTTGATTAGACATGATCTTATTTTACTTTTTTATAATTTGATTGAATTAATTAAACATGGTTCTTTATGCAGATTTGATTAAACCATTAAAACAGTATCCAGAAAAATTTAAACAAGCAACACAGAAGTTCTGTAAAAATGAAAAACTTTAAAAAAAAAAAAAAAAAAAAACACGTTTAAACAAAACGTTTTTTTTTTTTTTTTTTTTTTTTTTTTAAAAAAAAAAAAAAAAAAAAATATATATATATATATATATATATATATATATATATATATATGGTTCAAATGATTTGATTGGGCATTATCTTTTTTTCATTTTTTTCATGATTTAATTAATTAGACATGCCTTTTTTTAAGATTTAATTAAACCATTAAAAGGGTATCCAGAAAAATGAAAACAAACACAGAATTTCTGAAAAACTTGAACACATAAAAAACACATTTAAACAATAAATAAATAAATATATTATGCAATTGGTTTGATTAGACATGATTGATTAGACAAATTAAAGCAGTAAAGTAGAATCCAGAAAAAATTAAATGGAGAACCAGATTTAGAGAAACATTTGGGTTTGATAGGTCCCTATTAATTTCAACTGATAATTTATGTGGTGGCAAATCAAGCATGGCAAACACTAAAATAAATGAATTCTAAGGAACATTTATGATCATTGCAGTCTCTGAAGGTGCAGTCCAGTCCCTCTATGAAGCAGTACGTGTCTCTGCTGGAGGCTGTTTGTGAGTCGTCTCCTCTTGCAACAGGAGATGTTGTCCAAGACGCCTCTGTCATCTTCGCCAAACTAGGTAAAAACCAAATGATATCCAGCCTAATCATTCTTAAACTACTGTTTACATGTTTTCTGACATACTTTTGTCTCTCTCAAAGCTGACATATGTAAGACTCGTGTTTATGGAGATCAAGATCAGGACACTCAGCTTGACCCAGTCTACTGCAACTCTCTGAAAGGTGAGATCTGCTTTAACCGTGTGTGTGTGTGTTTATTCGTCTGGGCATATTTGCAGATTTCTCATTTGATCTTTTCTTTGTGGTCTTAACAGATATGGTGTCTCGCAAAAAGGTGTTTCCCACCAAGACTAGCGGTTGGGTCACATTAGCTCATAAGCCCATGATCTCAGACAGCGCAAACCTGGAGAAGATCTTCAAATCGCACAGTTCGGTTTGTCTGCTGAACCTGCCGTCTGCAGTCAAGAGAGCAGCCAATAAATCCAGGAATGAAGGTAAACGTGTGTGCAATGCCATTTACAATGATTCTCGCACTGTAATAGTAATTTTATAGTAAATAGTAATTTAATTTTCACTAAAATGACACAGTTGACCGACTCAAGTTAATTCGAGTAACAAACTTGAAGAGTCACCACATTTAATGAGAAAAAAAAAAAATCATGATTAATCAGACATTACTTCTGTTAGCCGGAGATGCAGTATTTGCTGATACCACAGAATAATCAATATATCAATGTTACTATGTTATGTCAATTTTACAAAACCATTTTTTAAGGAGAGACACTACAAGCAAATCTAGTGATTACTGGTTATATATACACTGCTTTTACTGTTTTTTTTTTAAGCTTCTTTTGCTCATTAAGGCTGCATTTATTTGATCAAAAATACAGAAAAAAAATGTAAAAATCAAAAATATTATTACAATTTAAAATAGCTGTTTTCTATGTGAATATATATTAAAATGTAATTTATTCCTGTGATAAAAGCTGAATTTTTAGCATCGTTACTCGTCTTCAGTGTCACATGATCCTTCAGCAATCATTGTAATATTCTGATTTGCTGCTCAAGAAACTTTTTTTTTTGTTATTATTATGTTGAAAACAGCTGAGTAGATTTTTTTCAGGTTTCTATGATAAATAGAAAGTTCAGAAGAACAGCAGTTATCTGAAATAGAAATCTTTTGTAACATTATAAATATCTTTGACAATTTAAAGCATCCTTGCTAAATACATATTTTTTATAATTTCTTTTCCAAAAAATAAAATAAAATAAAAAAAATAAAATAAAATAAAATAAAATAAAATACTGACTCCAGGCTTTTGAATGGTATAGTGTATAATGTTACAAAAAAAAATTATTTCAGATAAATGCTGATCTTTGAATCTTTCTATGCATCAAAGAGTCCTAAAAAAATGGACTCGGCTTTTATAAATATAGATATTAATTGAAATAATTGTATCATTTTATTATTATTATTAATATTATTATTATTATTATTATTATTATTAAATATTATTTTAAGTAATAATAATAATAATAACAAATGTTTCTTTGAACAGCAAATCATCTGGAGTGATTATGCTGAAAATCAAAAAAGTTTTGATCACAGGAATAAATTTCATTTAAAAATATATTCAAATTAGAAAGCAGTTGTTTTAAATAGTAAAAATATTTCACAATATTACTGCTTCTGCTGTATGTTGGATCAAATAAATGCAGGCTTGGTGAGCAGAAGAGAATTCTTAAAAAAAAAAAAAAAAAAAAAAAAAAAAAAAAAAAATTGGTTGTGTGTGTGATTTTAATTTTTTTTGTAATTAAATTTAAAAATTTGAATATTTAAAAATGTATAAATCTGAAATAAGCAAGTGGTTTTGTTGGTAATAATCCAATGCTCAGGTTTCTGTTGTGGAATTGTATGCTAATTAGTGCATATTTAATTTGAGTTATTTGCGTATTTAGGAATAGCATTCCAGAAAACTTGCAATACAAAACAGTTGTCATAATGTACTGTAATTAAAATGTTTATTTTTTTGTTTTGTTTTGTTTTGTTTTTTTCAACCTGTAGTGTCTTGCATCAACTATTAAATGCAAGCAAAATATAACATGAACATTTTAATTAAACACTAAATAAATAAATAAATAAATAATGAAAGTAATCAATTGTTTGACGACAGCTCATTATTGGTTTGTGCAATGAAACGACAACAGTCAATAAAGTCTGTCAGCAAATCTAGTGTCCCTATTAGGACATACACAACAACATGAGTTGAAACGATACAAAAAAGTTGTTAAAACTCATAAAAAGATACCAGATAGTCACTTGTAGTATATTGTTATTTTTATTACTTATTTATTTATTTTTCATGTTACATCGATACATCAAAACATTGATCCATTCTGATGCATTGTTAAACCCCTAATGGTAACTGTTATAATTCATGCACTGGCCCGCTGGGCTTTGAATGTGAGACCTGCAGATGTGTAGTTATGATGGGGAAACACTGACATCATATGCAGCTTGCATGCTTATTTTTAACTCCGTAATGAACGATCTGGGCCATTTCCAACTCAATTCCCCGGGTCTGTCGTCCTCAGGCAAGCAGGAGAAGGAGGCGTTCAGCGAGCGTGACCGTGAGTTATTCCTGGAGATCTGCGGGGTGGAGCGGCTCTCCCAGCGGGTGACCGCCCAAGCGCAGACCGAGAACTACAGGCCTTGCCCGGCGGTGCAGACCCTGGTGCGGCAGCTCGTCCCCTACATCCAGAGGTTCATCTTTCACCACGCTGATTTTGAGGACATATACAGTGAGCTGAAGGAGAGTGGGATTGCTAAACTCATTCGCTCACTGAGGTTTGGACAGGTACGCTGGAGGCGCTTTTTCTCCAGAATGCAAACCCAACAAGTTACAGACTGTTGCATCATGCTCTTTCACAGGGGAGGAAAACAGAAAAGTTTGTGGGGTTTTTTTGCAGGTCGGGAAGCTGTATATTCATTATCAGCTCGAGGTGCCAGGCGAAGACGCGATCTTTGAGAGTGAGGATATTATATGTCTTCTAAAAGACAAAAAAGAGCTGTACATTCATAAAGATCACCTCTCGGCCAAACTGGACATCTGCAGGTACAGCGTCTTCCTTTGAGTTAAAGCAAATGTGGTGTAGGGATGGGCGATCCGTACTAAATTATCAATATATCAATACTGAAAGTATTGATGCTCAAACAATAGTGTTGTTGTTTTTTTTTTTTTGCAACAAGTGATTTAATTTTACACATAATTCGGAAACAGTATGCTCATCTGAACACATAATGTGAAAATATAATATAGATCCTTTAGACTTCAGAATTTATTTTGTCATTTGCTTTGGTATTTTTTTATAAATGTATGTTATTATTATTAATTAAATTTTAACCATCTGAATATTTTTGAGCAAGTTGCATTTAAAATGTAAACTTCAAATTGATTTAAAATTGCCATTTCCTTTAAAATAAAAATAAATATGTATATATATATTAAACTGCACAAGCTATGAACAATTTCATTGTTTTTTCTTTATTAAATTTTAACCATCCAAATATTTTTAGGGGAAGTTGCATTAAAAGAAAAAAAAAAAAAAATAAAAATAAAAATAAAATAAGTTAAATTAAATTAAAATTAAAATTAAAATGTTAAACTGCACAAACAATGCACAATTTTAATTTTTTTTTTTTTCTTATTAAATTTTAACCATCTGAATATTTTTGGGGTAGTTGCATTTAAAATGTAAAATTTAAATAGGTTTCAGTTTGTCATTACTTAAAATAAAATTAAATAAAATTAAAAAATTAAATTAAATTAAATTAAATTTAAATATATGAAACTGCACAAACTATGTACAGTTTTATAAATTTTTTTAACCATCTGAATATTTTGGGGTCGTTGCATTTAAAATGTAAAATTGGTTTAAAATTGTCATTACTTAATAAAATCAAATCAAATCAAATAAAACAAAATATTAAACTGCACAAACTATGTACAATTTCAGTTTGTTTACTGCGTTTAAATAAATTAATTGTTAAAATAAAAACATTTTACTACAGTGACCATAGTTTAATTATAGTATTTGTAGTAAAAACTGCAATAACCTTGAATTTACCATGGTTAACATTACAGTAACCATATTTCAACCATGTGTAAACACAACATAATCTAGTAATTTATTTAATTAACGTTTGAAAGCACAGAAAACCCCCCCATAAATATTAGTATTGTAATTGTACTGTTGTATGTCTTATTGTTGTTGTTGTTGTTATTGTTATTGTTATTGTTGTTGTTGTTATTATTATTATTATTATTATTATTATTATTATTAAATAAATAAAGATTTGTATTAAATACTTTACAGTTTAGTGTTATTATAGTGATATATCTTTAATTATTTAATTTAATTTTATATAATTAAAATAAATAAATAAATAATAATAATAATAATAAATGCAAGTAGATATGTTTCCCCGGTGATGCACATACAGTTTCATGGCTGGTAAAAAATATTTGTGGCTTGTAAATTTTCTGACCATTGGCAGGTGCAACAGAATGGTTTTAGACCTTAGGTATTATATCAATATTTTAATACTGATGATTCTGACCTCTAAAAATGTGTGTAGAGTATGTCAAATAAAGTGGTATCGCCCATCCCTAATGTGATGCCTCTCTAGGCTCATGTTCATGTCTCATCTGTCTGTGTATTATTGCAGAGAGCTGGTGAAACTGTTCACCACAGACAAGAGCTTTGACAAAGAGCTGGAGCGTTTCCTCCAGGGCCTTGTGGCGTGTGTAAATGTGAGTACAGTCTGTAAATCGGAATGTGATTAAAATGAGCCTGCAGGCCATATGCACACACACACATAAGTAATGCTAGCTGTTTCTCCAAGGTGACTCTGTCCTTGTTTTCAAAAACAAGATTTAGTGATTGAGAGCTCAGACTGCAAAACAATAAATGCTGCCTCTTAAGTGGATTGCTAGGCTGTGTATTGTTGATGCTGGTCTGTTGGGGCGTATCAAGGGTTTTCTCTCACCTGCTGTGATTCAGACACTCTGAGTCGTCGCAATGGGCGTCAGGCCAGTTTTCGCACAGGTGCACGAGTGACTCATCTGATCGTGACTCCAGAGATCATAGAGAAGAGCTGTGCCAGGTGTATTCAGAGGTTAACGCATTAGCTTAATTATAAAAAAATAGCATGTTAAAATTAATTTAATTGTGCTCCCTGAGCCATACATAAATTCCCTAAGTTAATTTTCTATCCTGTTTACTAAATCTGGACGTTTTCAGCAGAGCAGGGCAGAAATATATATATCAGTTCACATAACATTTTATTTGTTTTTACCTACATTTGTGGCTGCTTTGTTTTTTTAAGAAGAAAAAAGTAAAAAACAACTTATTTTCATTACACCTTGAATGCACAAGTATTCACACGTTAATCACTGTTCAAACTGTGTGTGTGTGTGATAAAGTGGTACAGAGAAACAGAACAAAAAGATGTACTGAAAATTTATATATACTTTTTAGTATAATTTAGTAATTTCGTTAAATTTCTAATTATCTAATATTTCTGGGGAAGTTGCATTTAAAATATAATATTTCAAATTGGTTTAAAATAAAATTAAACAAAACAAAACAAAAATTTTAACCATCTAAATATTTGGTGAAGTTGTATTTAAAATGTAACATTTTTAATTGTTTTAAAATTGTAAAATAAGATTAAAAAATGTAATTTAATTTAATTACATTTTTTTTTTTAAAATGTTTAATTGTTTTAAAATTGTCATTACTTAAAATAAAATAAAATATTAAACTTTGCATAAACTGTGCACAATTTCAATTTGTTTATTGCATTTAAATTATTTTTAAGAGTTGCATTAATTGTTAAAATGACAAAGCAACAACAGCTCAAAAAAAAAAACATTTATGACTGAATTTATGGTATGTGTAATGAAATTATCTTGAAAAATGAATATATAATTTTTAGTATAATTTAGTAATTTCATTTAGTTAAATTAGTATCATTTATGTGATATATAAGACAAATTGATTTTTGGTGGTTGTTGTTCAATTTTAAACCATCTAAATATTTCTGGGAAAGCTGCATTTTAAATATAAAATTTGAAATTTGTTTAAAATAAAATAAAATAATTTATCTAAATATTTGGGTAAGTTGTATTTAAAATTTTAAATGGTTTTAAAATTGACATTACTTAAAATAAAATATTAAACTTTTCACAAACTATGCACAATTTCAGTTTGTTTATTGCATTTAAATACATTTTTAATTTTTAATTGTGAAAATGACAAAGCAACAACAACTCAAAAAGAAATTATGACTGAATTTGTGCTATGTGTAATGAAATTATCTTAAAAAATGAATATATACTTTTTAATATAATTTAGTAGTTTCATTTAGTTAAATTAGTATCATTTATATTATACATGACCAATTGTTTTTTTGTTTTTTTTTTTGTAATTAAAATTTTAACCATCTAAATATTTTTGGCGTTCTCATAACTGTTTTTTTTATTTTGCCTTTGCTTAATTTGCGTTCTCTATTCAGATCTGTTTAATTACAATTAATGGAATGCTTCCATCACATGATGTTGTTATGTGGCATATCTTTGCTGTAACTCAGGACCGAGCTGGTTTAAAGAGGTTTCTGGACAGAGAAAACGCTCGAGAACTCCCTGCAAATGAGGAACCATGGGAGGTGCCGGCGCCGGTGGAAGTAAAAGCAGAAACCATCGGTAAGCATCTCTCCGTGTCTCTGAACTGAGGCGACAGTGAGGGACACATAGTGAGTTCGGCTGCTCTCGCTCTCAGAGCTCTGAACGCATCGCCTGCACGGCTGCGTTTGATCCCTTTGATTTCTCCTCCAGTTTAATCTGCGCCGCTCGCCCTCATTTCATCGCTTCTCTCGCACGCGCACACATGCATTGAGCACATATGCTAATGGGGGTTTGTTCGCTGACATGAAAGCGCAGCTGTTGCCAGGGCGAAGGGAAGAGCTGTCACAGCTCAGCTGCGCATCAGCATTAATAACCTCTGTACAGTGAGACTAACGCATCATTTGTGGTCAGTTTTTGTGATGTGACATTCATCTGTGGCAGTTCGGCTGTAATTATGCTGTGTGTGTTTGCAGTGTCGTCTCTGGTCCGGGCTTCAGGAGCCTTGCAGGAGGAGGAAATGCAGATACAACACAATAAAGAGGACCGGCTGGTTTGCTGGCCACCGAAAGCCTCTC
The DNA here is from genome assembly GCF_022985175.1 of Labeo rohita. Classification (NCBI taxonomy): domain Eukaryota; kingdom Metazoa; phylum Chordata; class Actinopteri; order Cypriniformes; family Cyprinidae; genus Labeo; species Labeo rohita. The sequence continues at coordinate 28,422,647 of NC_066880.1, read as the reverse complement.
TCAATAGAACAGGTGGCAGCAGTTCAGGTACAGACTGTGAATGGAGACTAATGAATATATTCAGAGCACTGGCTGTTGCCTTGGCCAGGAAAATTAATCACACAATGTTTAGATGTTTTGAGACTTTTCATTTGCCAAATCGGCAGCCTTGACAATGCATAATACACAATGTCAGAGAAAGTCACAATTATGTTTTTTTATTATGTATATTCTGATCACATCTTACATATTTTGCGGTGTGTTTTGTGGAGTCAGGCAGTCAGGCTGTTGAGGAGGTGATGAAGATGTGGCCTCCTCCTGCTCCTCCTGCTGCTATGGGTCCGTTGACGGCTCCGGGTCACTCGGGCTCTGGAGTCGAGAGAAGCTCGTCCAACACCAGCGTCTATCAGCGAACCGCAGAACCTTCTTTGCATACAGATGCAAGAGCTCAACATGAACCCAGACCGAGCAGCGTCCCGTCACGAGCCACAGGTCAGGGCAGTCAGGGCTGTTGTTCAAACAGTAGGGTCAATGTGGAAGGGCTGGGCCCTAAAATATACACTACCAGTCAAAAGATCTTTCTGTTCCAAAATCTGTTTTTTTTAAAGGAGTCTCTTCTGCTCACCAAGCCTACATTTATTTGATCCAAAGTACAGCAAAAAAAAAAAAAAAAACAGTAAAATTTTGAAATGTTTTTAGTATTTAAAATAGCTTTGAATATTTGAATATATTTTAAAATGTAATTTATTCCTGTGATCAAAGTCACTTCACTTCAGTGTCACTGATCCGAAATGATCACAAATCATTCTAATATGCTGATTAAAAAAAAACATTTTTTATTATTATCAATATTTGCATTTTTTTTTAGGATTCTTTGATGAATAGAAAGATCCAAAGATTAGCATTTATCTGAAATACAAAGCTTTTGTAACGTTGTACACTATACCATTTAAAAGCTTGGTGTCAGCATTTTTTTTTTTTTTTTTTGGGAAAGAAATTATAGAAATTAATACTTGTATTTAGCAAGAATACTTCAGATTAATCAAAAATGATAATGAAGACATTTATAACGTCAAAAGATTTCAGATGAATTTTGTTCTTCTGAACTTTCTTTTTATTAAAGAAACCTAAAAAATTTTCTTCAGCTGTTTTCAACATAATTAATGTTTTTTTAAGCAGCAAATCAGCATATTTAAATGATTTCTGAAGGATCATGTGACTGGAGTAATGATGCTGAAAATTCAACTTTGAAATCACAGGAATAAATTACATTTTAAAACATATTCAAATACAAAAACAGTTATTTTAAATGGTAAAAATATTTCACAGTTTTACTGTTTTTGCTGTACCTTTGATCAAACAAATGCAGGCTTGGTGAGCAGAAAAGAACTCTTTAAAAAAACCATTAAAAATCTTATAAAACATTTGACAGGTAGTGCATATATGTTTTAATTTTTACTAAAATTAAATACTCTGTTTACTTGTAACTTGCAGAATAGTGAACTTGAATGAAGTATTAACTTAATCTCAAGGGAACTTCAGGAAAATCTCTCTTTTTGAAAATGTTTTAAACGTGTGTTTGCTCACTCAGAGCGGAGGGAAGAGGCCGCAGTGGAGGATGTCCAGTCTGTGGTCGGTCCTGTGAAGTCAAACGCTGCTACGGATGAAGAAGATGAAACTTCAGCAGATGAAACAGAATCAACACCAACAACAGCGGATGATCAACACTCAACACCACCACTGCAGTATGTTTGATTACTATTGGGTTTGTTTATTGCATTTCAACTAGGGCTGTTGGTTTAGGGCTTAATTTGGTGTCATTATGGAAATAATGTGTTAAAACAGCATTTAACGCAGCCACCCCATCCACACCTGTCCATCATTTTACATTGATGCAATTGCTGATGAACATGATGCAGGACGACTGACTGTGTTTCAGAGCCTATTAGAATGCATTTATATCAGCCTAACATTCAAGATATGAGGCCAAAGAAACACCTTATTATATTTATATCACATCAACATGTGCTGTTTTCCTCTATACCTGCACCATTGTAAATGTGATATTGATTTATACAACAGTTCAGTAAACAGCTAATACTGTTACATTTTAAACTCAATATTGTCAAATTTAATTTTAGTTCCAATCAAAAAATAGTTCCAATCAAAGCCACACCAGTTAATTGTTACTGAATGAATCCACAGTTTTAAAACAAATAGAGCGAGCGAATAATTCAGTGACTCATTCTTAAAGACAGTCATGTAGTTTCAGAATGAATCAGCCGATTGAATGAATTGGTTGAGTGAATAATTCAATGACTCACTCATTAAGACAGTGTCAGTTAAATTTTTCAAATTATTATTTTTTTTAATCATTCATATTTTAATATTTAATTTAAAACAAACAAACAAATGATGGCATTTATTGTCATTATTTATACAATCAAATTTTTTCTTTTTAAAGCTACATGTTTGGAAATGTAGCTTTAGACTCGTTCATAGCTTTCACAGCTTTGTGACTCATTTATAAAGACAGTCATTTAGTTTCAGAATGAATCAGCCAATAAATGAATTGGTTGAGTGAATAATTGAATGACTCACTCATTAAGACCATGTCAATTCAATTTCACATTTTCAAATTGTTACATTTTTAAAGATCATTCATATTTTGATATTTAATTTAAAATAAACAAACACACAAAAAAACAATAATACACATTTATTGGCATTATTTATACAATGCTGAATCAAAATATTTCTCCCTAAAGCTGTTTGGAAATAGAATTTCTTTCTAAATCTACATTTAGTTAGTTAATTAATTACTTCTTTCTGAAGTCATTTAGTTTCAGAATGAATCAGCCGTTTGAATGAATTAGTTGAGTGAAAAATTCAATGACTCACTCATTAGGACAGTGTCAATTCAATTTTAATTTTTGAATTTTTTTAAAAATCATTAATATTTTAATATTTAATTTAAAACAAACAAAGATAAAAAAAACAATAATGCCCATTTATTGTCATTATTTATACAATGCTGAATCAAAATTTGTCTTTCTAAAGCTACATGTTTGGAAGTAAAATTTACTTCTAAAGCTGCATGTTTGGAAATGTAGCTTTAAACTCATTCATAGACTCGTTCATAAAGACAGTCATTTAGTTTCAGAATGAATCAGCCGATGAATGAATTGGTTGAATGAATAATTCAATGACTCACTCATTAAGACAGTGTCAATTCAATTTAAAATTTTCTAATTATTTTTTTTAAATCATTCATATTTTAATATTTAATTTAAACAAAGAAAAAAACAATAATGCCCAATTATTGGCATTATTTATACAGTGCTGAATCATAATATTTCTTTCTGAAGCTACATTTGTTCAGTGCTTTTCTTATTTTCGCTTCTCTTCGCATTTTCTTCTCAATACTGTAATCTTTTGGGAGGAAATTTCTGTGTTAAAAATGAATGTGCAATTAATCAATCAACATATCATGTAAGCAATTAGATTAGAAATATTAATCACTTGACCAGCCATTTGAAAAGATTTCACTTCTTCCTAGAAGCCAAGATCCAGCTCAGGCCCCAGAGGTGGTTTTAAGCCAGTTCCAGGGAGCTGAAGGCCTGCAGCGTCCGACCATGACTCTGGACAGCGCCATCTGGAGCAAAGCGTTGGTTTCGGAGGAAGTGCTGGAGGATCTGACGCTGGATTGCACCATGCCTCAAACCCTGGTGCTGCCCAAAGACAAAGAAGACACGGCCTCGATTGGACAGTGGGGAGAGCAGCTGGTTCACTCCTTCCTCACACACTGGAAAGACAACGGCGGACCCAGCCAAATCACCTGGTTCAATGAGAAAGGAGAAAGCGGTCGCGCGTGCGACTTCAAGCTGACCTTCACGAATAACGGCAGCACGCAGGAAGTCTTCGTGGAGGTGAAGACAACGATCAGGCGTGATCGACACTTCATCCACATGTCTGCGAACGAGCTGGATTTGGCACTGAAGGAGAAAGAGCGGTATCACATATATCGAGTGTACGGCGCTGGAGACGTGCAGAACGTTCGTCTCTGTCGCATCAAGAATCTGGCGCAACATCTGCATTCGAAGTCACTGGAGTTGTTTTTATTTGTGTAGCCCTCTCATAACATGTCTGATCTATGTTAGGTATACAGTTCTACCTGTTTGCACACTTGATTCTTTTTTGTTTTTAATTCTACTGATACTTTTTTGTACTGATACGTGAGATTGCACAATTTTAGTGGCCAGTTATAGTTGAACGTTTTAAGGAATGAACATTTTCTCTGTTTACTTGTTTGGTAATATATTCAAAGCACAGGTTTTGCATTGATTCTTTCGTAAACTCTACTTTAACAGCAAACTGTAACTTTACTCTTTGGATTGCCATAATCAGTTCAGTAAATAAATAAAATGTTCTGAAATTTAACAGTCGCGAAGGTTTCATTGTTATGTCTCTATTTTTTTCCAGTGACTTTAGTAGAACATGCATTCAAAACGTTAGCGCAAAAACATTTAGACATCATTCACAGAACATTTTTTCTAAAACGTTTTAGTTTGTCTAACTTATTTAGACATTAATACTAGTTTCAGATGGCTCAGCAGTGTTGCGACGTCTGCGAGTTTTCCAATGGAATTGTGCTACTTTAACACTGTTGCCACAGGTTGTTTTTCATGTCCACTCTTTGAGCAACCCCAATAAGGTAATATTTAGTCTCTGGAATGCTAATTTTACCAAGGGAACCCTGCCAATAAATGTTTATTTTACCCCCCCGGAATGCCATTATTAAAGGAGGACCCCTCTAAAATGCAATTGGGCTACTTTTGGGCTAATCTTGAGTTGCAATTGGGTGGGTTTTGTTGCGAAAACCTGGCAACCCTGTGGTTCAGCTCACATTCAAAAGTAACTAAGTTTGCAAAAGGATAAAATGCAACATTCCCCTATATATAATGTTCATACAACCAAGAAAAAATGTTCTTAAAATGTTAAAAAAAAACACTAATTTTAAACCCTCCACTTGTTCCAGTGTTGCCAATTCCAGTTTTTCATGTCCACAGGTCCCAATAATAATATATTTAGTAACTTTTGAGCTAGATTTAAGTAGCAACTGGGCAGATTTTGTGGTGAAAACCTGGCAACCCAGACTTGTTCCAATCCTGTACGAGTTTCTTTCTTTTGTTGAACACAAAAGATATTCTGAAGAATATTGGTAACCAAACAGATGACGGTAGCCACTGACTCTATAGAATGAAAAAAAACAAAAAAAAAACAATGAAGTCAATGGCTGCCGTCAGCTGTTTCATTACCAACATTCTTCAAAATGTCTTCTTTTGTGCTCAACAGAACTTTTATAGGGAGGTGAACTTTTATAGGTTCCTTGGGTGGACTGTCTGTTTAAATAAAGATATTCTGCAGCTGGGTCTGATTGTTTTCACATTATATCATCAGATGTCGTCATTATGGAACTGATGTAATGTCTGAAAATGTCTGAGCGATTTTAGTCCTTTTGAAGGAATGTGCCTTCAATGTGGACTGCGTTTATTGCGCACTGTTAATTGCTTTAAAGCTACCCTGCATGTGTGTGTATATATATATTTATGTATATATGTATATATATATATATATATATATATATATTTATATTTATATTTATATATTTATGTATATATATTTATGTGTGTATATATGTATATATATGTATATGTGTATATATCTATATGTGTATATATATATATATATATATCGTTGCCCTTTAGTTTGTACAAATAAAATGAATTAATTAACTGGCACCGTTAAAAATAAAAATAAGACGTACTTATGCTACTAAAATGCATTTAACAAATATAGCCTCAGCGACCTGACGCGAGGATCGACTCGTGTTGTTATTGGCTGACGATCGCAGTGGGTGGGGTGTAGTCAGGTGACGCGAGGGAGTGACCTGCGCTGTTACTGGCTGATCCGCGCGGTGGGCGGGGTTTCATCAGCCAGTCTCGGAAGCCGTGATTTTCCCCAGTCTCACCTATGAGCGCACAATAGAGCGTCGCAGGCGATGAGATCCGCGCCGGGTGAGTTATGATGCAGCGGAGCGTCTGATTCTCAGCAGCACCGGGATACACAAATGCGGAGAAGAGAGAGACACTCCACTGCACCGTGAGAAGAGACTCTCACTGCGGTATTTCTGGCTGGAAACAGAAGAACTGCTGTTTTGGACGGATTTCATGGTGAGTGCATTCCGCTTGATGTCAACATTATTGTAATATTGCAGCAACTGATATATTTTGACTTGGAATTGATGCATAATGCTCGATTATAATGGACTGTCCTGCTCAAGACTGATAGATTTGTGTAAATAACACCCTCAGGTTACCGCTACCAGACGAGCTTAATCAGCACTGCAGAATAATGCCCTTATCCTGCAAGGAAAATAAATAAAATAAAATAAAAATTAATATTATTTACTGCTAAAATTGAAGGATGAACCTGAGCAACAATGGTAACATTTATAATAAACATTATTATTATTATTATTATTATTGCTATTATTCGATTAGTACAGCGAACTGGGTTAATAATAATAATAATAATACTGATAATAATAAATTGTTTATATATATATATATATATATATATTTATTTATTTATTTATATTATTTATTTATTTATTTTTGTCAGATATGCATTGGAGCTTTGGATGAATTTCCTTTTGTCCTGTTTACCATGCAAACGTATAGCCCCTTTAAGAAGAAAGTGAGTGTGTGTGTGGCTGCAGACTGTGCAGGCAGCACAGTGTGTGTGTTTGTGTGTGAGGGTGTTGCTGCTGTTGTTCTCAGTGCGGATAGGATGAGTCTGCAGGTATCCGCAGGTCACCCAGAACTCAACAGCGTTAAATGGATGCTGTCAGAGTCCGGATGAAAAATGAGCAGACCGGTCTGGGGAATAAGAGTGTGTTTAGATTCTGATTGCCTCTAGTGGACGCTGGACAGCAGTGCAATTGACATTCCCCGGCCGTGAGCTCTAATGCTGCATACAAACACAAACACATGCAGTGCTTCACTTCTGCATGTTAGTTTTCTGTTGGATGGATACAGACTGATCTCTGTTTGCACAAGCCTGCCGGACAGGAACCACACATCCATCTAGCGCATTCTGAGAAATGAACGTTAATGTGCGATAAGGGATTTGCTGGCTTGATTGTCTTTCACACCCCTGTGGTTTGAACACAAGGTGTGAGAGTCACAGTTTTTAATTAATGAAGATTCTCCACACGACCTCCTGTTCACTGCTTGTTGCATTAGATGTATACAATATTGTCCGAGATCTTACAGTCGTCCACATGCATATGCTCATTTTTCAATCAGTTTTAATAATAAACACCAATGTGTTTACCTAAATGCATTTGTTAACAAATCAGTACCATGTTTTTGGAAATAGTGGTGATGGTGTGGATTTTTTAACACATGTATTTTGGTAAAAACAACATTTTTCCAATTGTATTCTTTGAAGTGCCGTGGAGTAGCATGTTAATGCCACATTAAGCGACTTCTGGTAATTCCCACGCAATGCATTGGGAAATTCAAAGCTTAAATGTGAAAAATGTTGACTTTGAAGAGCTTGTGAACATTTGAGAAAGAAATGAAATGCAATTGCAAAATTTGCCACTTTTTTCATTGGCCAGTCAAACTGGTAGCCCCGCCCCCCAAACATGTACCATTGGTTGAACCAATGTGGCTTTTTAATTCTGATCAGGATGTTTTAAGAAGAGCAGTAGCACAGAGTCACAATGTTTACACCTTTTGGACCTTCAGAATTAACTGAAAAGGCATGTGACATCAGAAACTTACGCATATTTAATTGTAAACGTGCTCTGCGATTACACGGATCACAAAATGCTCATATTAGTCTCAAATGTCATGACTTTGTACCAATCTTCCATCAAAAACCCTAACCATCATGTGTCTTTATTTGCAAGTAAGTCCAGAAAAACAGGTGACTGAGTCACTAAGTTTTTCAGTTAGCTGTTTCTGTCCAAAACACTGATTCATTTGAGAATGAAACAAGTAACTGAGCCGTTGAATCAATCATTCAACCAATTTGTTCAAAAACACTGATTCATTCAGAAACAAAACAGGTGACTGAGTCACTGAATCATTCATTCAACTTTTTCTGTCCAAAACACGGATTAATTTGGGAATGAAACAAGTAACTGAGCCACTGAATCATTCATTCAACCAATTTGTTCAAAAACACTGATTCATTCAGAAATAAAACAGGTGACTGAGTCACTAAGTCTTTCTGTCCAAAACACTGATTCATTTGAGAATGAAACAAGTAACTGAGCCGTTGAATCATTCATTCAACCAATTTGTTCAAAAACTCCGATTCATTCAGAAATAAAACAGGTGACTGAGTCACTGAATCATTCATTCAACTTTTTCTGTCCAAAACACGGATTAATTTGGGAATGAAACAAGTAACTGAGCCACTGAATCATTCATTCAACCAATTTGTTCAAAAACACTGATTCATTCAGAAATAAAACAGGTGACTGAGTCACTAAGTCTTTCTGTCCAAAACACTGATTCATTTGAGAATGAAACAAGTAACTGAGCCATTGAATCATTCATTCAACCAATTTGTTCAAAAACTCTGATTCATTCAGAAACAAAATATGTGACTGGGTCACTAAGTCATTCATTCAGCTGTTTCTGTCCAAAAAACTGATTCATTTGGGATTAAAACAAGTGACTGAGTTACTGAATCATTCATTCAACCAATTTGTTAAAAAAACACTGACTCATTCAGAAACAAAACAGGTGACTGAGTCACTGAATCATTCATTTAACTTTTTCTGTCCAAAACAGAGATTAATTTGGGAATTCAACAAGTGATTGAATCATTCATTCAGCCGAATTGTTTAGAAACACTGATTTGTTCAGGAATTAAACAAGTAAGTGACTGAAAATGCTCGTATTTGGGTCAAATTTCATGACATTCTACCAGTCTCCCATTAAAATCCTTCACCATCATGTGTCTTTGTATGCAAGCAAGTCCAGAAAAACAAGCAGTCTTTCAGTGTTAGTGAAGAAAACAAGCGGGTCAGTAGGGAAAATACATCGCTATTTTCCCAAACCCCATTGAGTCCTGCTGAGCGGCAGTGACATGAATATTCTAGTGTGGAAGCACTGAGAGAGAACAGAGATTAAAGGCCCATGTTTCACCTCCCTTGACTTTCCTTTCCTTTTCTTCCCTCTTGTCTGCGTTTTCCTGGCTGCGGCTGCGATAACCGCAGAGCGAGCGGAATGACAAAATAGCTCACACGCAGGAATAAATGAGCCATTACTGTTTCACGCTTTTAAATGGCTGTGTAATGATGAGAAGCAGAGGAAGTCTGTGCCTGCTTTGTGTGCAAAGAACGTCCTGTACCAGAATGTGTGCGTCAGGATGTCAAAGTTTGACATTACAGCAGAGATCTGCTATATTTGCATTTCTTTGCCTTGAGCCACACAGACTCGCTCGCCGATTTGACCCGGTGAGTCATATTGCACCATCTTGGCATGTTCTGTGCTCTATAAGAAGTCCTGGTGTGAATGTGTCAGATTTGCAGACTGCGTTTGAAGTCTGTTTAATAATGCCTGCTGCAGGTTATTAGACAGGGTATTTGAACAGGTCTTAAGTGTTTAGCATGTAACTTGTCCTGCACCGTTAACATAATGACAGCTGAAGTCATGCAGTTTGTTGAGGAGAGGTGAGTTACCTAATCATCCACTCTGAACAACCCACATTTCTGTGCCCTGGCAAGCACCCAGATCACCACAGCCTTGCCTTATTCAGAAAATCTCTATTGATGTTTTTGGCGCATGCAGGAGGAAGATGTCATGACATCTAATGTGTAATGCAGGTGTACGATCGATAACATAAGCTGTGAATAAGAAAGTAATTTCACTGTCAGTACATTGTCTTCTCTAGAGATGCTTTACAGCTGAAATTAAAATGTATTACTGTGAAACTGCTTTGAAACAATCTGCATTGTATGAAGTGCTATAGAAATAAATGTGAGTTTACTTGACTTGCACCAAAAGCATCACGGCTGTTTAACCTGCAGTGCTAAGCTCTTGTGCTCCAGTGGCTGTAACTAATGGCCTCTTGCATTTTTGGTGCTGAGGGACAGATGGGCTGTGATTCAGACTGTTTTCTACCGTAATAATAAGATTAGAATTAGTAGACTTGGCTGATATATCAGCAAGACTGAGTAATTGGGGGTAATTTAACTATTTTGACAGCATCAACCAGTGGCTGTGGCTGATTAGGTTAGTTCTGGTCCTTAAATCTGATTGGCTGAGTCATTCCAAGAGTGCTGGTATCATCGTCCAATAGCATTGGGACGTTTGTGTTTGTTTCAGAGGGACAGTCAGTCTCTGTGTTAGTGGTGGGGATTTTCAGTGATTTCTGATGGTTACATCATTACTCTAGTAAGTGATGGCAAACGACTTCAACTAATTTATTCAAAACATTGCTTCATTTGGGAGTCATTGAATTGTTTATTAAACTGGTTTGTTCAAAAACACTGATTTATTCTGATTTATTCACTGAGTCACTGAATAATTCATTTAGCTGTTTCTGTCCAAAACACTGATTCATTTTGGAATGAAACAAGTGACATAATCATTAAATCATTAATTCAACTGATTAGTTCAAAAACACTGATTCATTCTAGAATGAAACAAATGGGTCACTGAGTCATTTATTCAACTGATTCATCCAAAGTCACAGATTCATTCAGAAACAAAACAAGTGACTGAGTGATTGAATCATTCATTCAGCTGATTTGTTCAGAAAGACTTACTTATTTTGATTTATTTAAGAATGAAACAAGTTAGTGACTGAGCCACTAAATCATTTGTCAACTGATTTGTTCAAAAGCACTGATTCATTCAGAAACAAAACATGTGACTGAGTCACTGAATCGTTTCTGTCCAAAACTCTGATTCATTTGGGAAATAAACAATAGACTGAATATTTGAATCATTCATTCAACTGATTTGTTCAGAAACACTGATTTATGCAAGAATGAAACAAGTGAGGCAGTGATTACTGTGTTCAACTGATTCATCAAAAAACACAAATTAATTCAGAAACAAAGCAAGTGACTGAGTCATTGAATCACTTACCTGAATTGTTCCGAAACACTGATTTATTTAGGAATAAATGAATCATTTGTTAACTAATTTGTTCAAAAATTCATTCAGAAACAAAACAGGTGACTAAGTCACTAATTCATTTATTCAACTGTTTCTGTCCAAGAAGTCTGATTCATTTAAGAATCAAATAATTAACTGAATCATTGAATCATTCATTCAACTGATTTGTTCAGAAACACTGATTTATTCAATAATGAAACAAGTCAGTCACTGAATCATTTGTTCAACTGATTCATCCAAAATCACAGATTCATTCAGTAACAAAACAAATGACTGAGTCATTCATTAACTGATTGATCAAAAACACTCATTCATTTCCATCAAGAATGAAACAACTGACTGAGTCAGAACCAAACCATATATTCTTCCACTGAAGCTCAAGACACACTTTGATGTGGGTCTTCATCATATGACACTTTGATATGATGCATAAAAAGTGTGACATAACAAGTACTAACATCTTCTAAAACTCTTTTTTTTTCAAAACTAATTTTACCATCTTATTCAATAGGTTACGCAACAGCAGGCCAGATCTGACTTGTAAACAGTTGAGCTCCGCTTTAAAATGTAGCAAAGTGATAAATATTCATGACAGACCCTGTAAAGTCCAGACGCTTATAATATTACATAAGCCACTGCACCCAAACACAGAGAGAGAGCGAGACTGCTGAGGCATGAAGCGCTGGAGAGATCAGCAGGTTAGATGAGGGGAAGTGAAATCCCTCTCCTCCTTATCTGCAGGATAATTACATTCCCTGCGGCAGACCGCTGTTCAGTTCTCAGCAGAGGAAGGCGTACATTGAAATGCGTTTCCTCGTTCTTTGTGTTGCAGTAAGGCCGAGCGACCGTCAGCAGAATGAGCTCCTCTCCCGTCGTCTCACGCGTGTCCGTCGACATCCTGGAGGAACTGCAGCTCTTCGCAGCTCAAAACCTGGAAAAGGTGGAGGTCAACAAATACTATGAAGTCATACGGGAGCTGGGGAAGGGCACCTATGGGAAGGTGGACCTCGTCATCCATAAGATCAGAGGTACAGCACAGCTACAGATCAATCAGTTAACGATCATTAATCCGAAGGACGGGGTTGCTGTGAACCAGTAATGCTTTAAATGAACGATTCAACCAAAGAAATCACCCATCATGTTTGGTTTCCATCAACCCACAGGTACCAAGATGGCTCTGAAGTTTCTAAAGAAGAAAACAACCAAGCTGAAGAGTTTCTTGAGAGAGTACAGCATCTCCCTCTATCTGTCTCCATGTCCCTTCATCATCAACATGTTTGGCATTGCGTTTGAAATGGAGGAGTACTATGTTTTTGCGCAGGAATATGCGCCATCTGGCGACCTGTTCGATATCATTCCTCCGCAGGTAATGCAGCGTCATTTAACAAGCGTAATGCACATGAAATATTAGTTGCAAAATCATTAATTTACTCGTGTTAATTTTCCACGGAAAACAAAAGTAGTGATGGATCAAGCTCCAAAATATACAAAAAAAAAGTCCAGTCATCTTTATTTCTGCTGCATTTTATACAATACAGGTCATTCAGAGCAGCTTCACAGAATTAGACAGGAAAATAACAATGTTAATGTTGCAAAATTATGAAAAATTAACAAATTCAATGCAGCTGTAAAGCAGCTCTGCAGAAAACAAGTGTCATTATTTAGCTCAGCTCAGTTCAGTTCAATGTTGATTCAGGTTAGTCATTAACTTTCAATGTTGCAACATTCATTAATTTTTAAGTGAACTAAATTTAGCAACTCTGGTGTCATTATTCAGTTCAGTTCACTGTGATTCAGTTTAGTCAGTAACACTGTCAGTGTTCTAAAGTTTATCAATTGAAACACAATTTCAATTCAGATATAAAGAAACTACAGAAGACTACAGTAGTGTCATTATTCATAAATTGTCATAATTCAGCTCAATTCAGATTCATTGTTGAATTACTTTAGAATCAGTGTCAGTGTTTTAAAGTTCATCAATTATAAAATAAATTCAATTTCAGCTGTATAGCAGCTCTACTCAAGACAACACTTCTCATTTCAACTCAGTTCAATTTTGATTCAATTTAGCCTATAAATGTCAATTTTGCAACATTTAGCAATTGTAAAACCAGTTCAATTCAGCTAAAAAGAAACTCAAATGAAGATAACACTCATTATTCAGATCAGTTCGGTTCAACATTGATTTGGATTAGTCAATAACACTGAAGTTTCAAAATTAGTCAATTCTAATGCACTTTCAGTTTAACTATATTTCTAAATTGTCATGATTCAGCTCAATTCAGATTCATTGTTGAATCAATATAGTTTAGTAACCAAGTCAGTGTTTCAAAGTTCATCAATTCTAATTTCAGCGGTAAAGCAGCTCTACACAAGACAACACTTAATCAGCTCAATTCAGATTTTGATTCAGTTTAATCAATAACTGTCAGTTTTGCAAAGTTTATAAATTGTAAGGCCAGTTCAGTTAAAAAAGACACTCAAAAGAAGATAACACTTTTATTATTCAGATCAATTTGGTTCAACTTTCATTGTCAATAGCATTGTCCAGGTTACAAAATAAGTCAATTCTGAAGCAAATTCAATTTAACTGTATTTCTGAATCATGATTCAGCTCAATTCAGATTCATTGTTGATTAAATTCAGTTTAAAAACTGTTGCAAAGTTGATCAATTATGAAACAAATTGTTTCAGCTATAAAGCAGCTCTACAAAAGACAACAAAGTTGTTATTCACATTCACAATTCTATTCAATACGGATTCAATTCGGTTCAGGTTTTGTTTTCATTTGATAATGTAAATGCAGACAGATTGCTAATAATACAAAATATTGTCTTTTAAACAATAAGTTTAAAAAAGTATCCATATTCATCCAAAAATTATCCGTTGAACACAATATTGTGGGTCAACTGTCATTCCAAACCTTTTGTGGATTTCTTCTGTTGAGCATAAAAGAAAATATTTTATAAAATATTGGTAACCAAAGAGTTGATGGTAGCTACTGAATTTTTTTTCATACTATTGAAGTCAATGGCTGCTGTCAAAAAAAAAAAAAAGAAGAAAAAAACTTATTGGTTTGGAATTACTTGACGACAGAATTTTCAATTTGGGGTAAACTGCTCTTTTAAGGGTGTGTTCACACCTGTCATGTTTGGTTTAGTCTCGCATAGCCAGACCTTCAGACTGACGGCAGAAGGTCTGGGAACCTTGACCGCTTTGAATTGCCAAGGCCCGCCCAAGAGGCCATATGATTGGCAGGTAAAGCAACCAATCACGTTTCGTTTTATGCCGTGTCATGTTTAGGTGCCAAAATAACAGGCCGGTGTGTAAAACTTTGACGTATTTTAAAGATTCTATGCTGCAAACTTTACATTTTCCACATACGTTTTGAAAAAGCATTTAGTTGATCCTGATAAGCGTTTGTCGTCACAGTTGTAACACGATGGCGTTCTTCTTTCGTGAGGGGGTTTGGCGCCATAGCATTTTAGTTTCAAGGTGGAAGGTTAAAGAACGTTATAACTCAACCACTCCAATGATGACTTCAAAACTCAGTCTAAGTGTGATGTGCCGTATGCATCAGACTTTCAGCCAGCGGTTCATGGGCATGATGTCTGAGGCTGAGACTATGTTTGGTTTAACTAAAACCAACTTCGGTGCGATTGCTTTGTTAGTGTGGTTCATTTGAGTAAGTGTGAACATGGCCATTCAAGCCCTGGTGCACACCAGTAAAGCGGACCGAGATTGCTAAAAAGATGGGTCTTAGTCTGCTTCCAAACAAACCTTTTGACTGGTGAGTTCGGTGAGTTCCGTCACGAAATATATGTCATTCAACCCAACCAATCAGGTTTTGAACTTATCACTATGCCTTTAGATTTGGTATCTTTAGGTTCACTTTCAGAAATGCCAGTGTGAACGCTAAGTGGACCAGGACCAAATGCATCATTTTCCTTTTTGGTCTGGACCAAATGAACCAAACAAACTGAATTACAAGTGTGAACACACCCTAAATCTTGCTTGATGTAAGCTCTGGAATATGATGATCAACTATTGTGTTGTTGACTGTTTATTCTCAATGTTTTGGCTCAGGTGGGACTGCCGGAGCCGGTGGCGAAGCGCTGCGTCCATCAGGTGGCCATCGCTCTGGACTACCTGCACTCCAAAAAGCTGGTGCACAGAGACATCAAGCCTGAGAACATCTTAATCTTTGACAAGGAGTGTCGCAAGGTCAAGCTGTCAGACTTCGGCATGACGCGGCGCGCCGGCTCGCCGGTGAAGCGCGTGAGCGGGACCATCCCGTACACGGCGCCCGAGCTGTGCGACACGTCCAAGCACGAGGGCTTCTTCGTGGACTACAGCACGGACGTGTGGGCCTTTGGAGTGCTGCTGTTCTGCATGCTGACCGGGAACTTCCCCTGGGAGAAGGCCATGCCGTCCGACACCTTCTACGAGGAGTTCGTGCGCTGGCAGAGGCGGCGGACGGGCGCAGTGCCGTCACAGTGGCGCCGATTCACAGACGAAGCCCTGCGCATGTTCCGAAAGCTCCTGGCCCTGGAACAGGAGCGCCGCTGCTCGGTCAAGGAGGTGTTCGCGCATTTTGGCCACCGCTGGATGCTGGATGGTCAGGCGGCAGGAAGCCACCATCAGGCCACGCTGAACTCTTCATCTGAGGAGGAGGAGCTGCTGGTGGACCGTATGAAGCAGCAGACCTTATCTCCGACTGCTTCCAAGACCAACGGTATGGAGTCGGGAGCGGCTCACCACTTCACCTCCGTGTCCACGAACAGCTCCGTGTCTTCCACCAACAGCTACGAGCGCTCGGCCAGAGACAGCCCACCTAGCAGCCGCATCCTGGTCACGACGCCTATAGAGATCTGCGTGTAGAGATACGAACGCTGGCGAAATAAATGCACACAAGCAGACACATCCGTAAGAGACTCAAAACTCTCACGTACATCTGGAACGGAGTCTATTACAACGCAAAAAAAATGATGAACTTATTCTGTTTGATTCTCCGGTCGGCTCGACTAACATTCCTAACAGAGATTTGCATCTAGAAACGGTCTGCGAAGAAACGTTGCACTGAAACTGTGAAATACCACACAGGATGTGTTATCTAAAGACCCGTTCGCACCAAGAACAGTAGCTATAATGAAAACTATATTAGCATCCACACCAACTGACGTCCTGTTTATTATAATGTTTATTATAACACTCAAGCTCTTTAAAGTCATATGGATTCTGATTGGCTGATGTTTTTATTATTTATTTTTTGGAAAAAACTTTTTGAAAGTGATTACAATGACGTCGTATCTCTGTTCTAGCTAACAGGGAACATAACGATAATAGAATGTTTGTTCAAAGTTAACAGGTCAAGGTAACGTTGTCAAAATGTTAAAAAATCATTCATGGAAGGTTTTTTCTGATTTTTTTTAATGCATTTTTGTAGATAGGACAGTTGAGAAATGACAGGAAAGCAGTGGGAGGAGAGAGGGGAGCAGGAAAGGACCTCGAGACGGGAATCGAACTCGGGTCACCATGAACGCAGTTGTACTGTATGTCAGCACTCTAACCACAAGGCTGTTGGCGCCAACTTTCTTTTAAACTTTACCGGATTCAGAATGTTCAAAGAACATTCAAAAGTAACATTTGCAGAATAATGAAATTGAAAATTTCCTTCACATCAACGAATAATCAAGAAAAAAAGTTTTCTTCCTATAATGTTAATAGACTGTTCATTCATAGTTATTTGAGATTTACTAATGTTCTCAAAACCTTAGCACAAGCATTTTAGTTGGACATTTGTGTAACATTCTTTTAAATGTTACTACTGGAGAGCATTCAAAAGTAACATTCTCATGTTTTCAAAATAATACAATGGAATGATTATGCAAGCTGAATACATACTAAATTGATGTAAAGACGTGAATGATGCAAATGATGCGAATAAAGTTAATTGGGCAATGCGAACGTGCGATATACGCCTCAGTCGAGTCTTCCACGCAAGCTGAATACATACAAAATTAACGCAAAGACTTGTTTCCCGCAAACACACCTCAATCGCGTTTTCTGCACAAGTTAAAAACATACAAAATCAATGCGAAGAAGCGAATAGATGCAAATTTGCCTAATGGCGATGCGAATGAGGCAAACTGGGCAACGTGTTTGCCGCAAATGCGCAATATTTGTCTCAATCGCATCTTCCACGCTAGCTGTATACATACAAAATCAGTGCAAAGACCGAGCGATGCGATGCAAATTATGTGAAAGCGTGATATATGCCTCAATCGCGTCTTCTACGCAAGTTAAATACATACAAAATTAATGCAAATACACGAATAAATGCAAATGATACAAACTGGGCAAAAACGCAATATTTCCTTCAATTGAGTCTTTTTGCTCAAGTTGAAAATTTTTAACTCAGGCGAGAAATTGCGTGACGTGTTGTTACACAAGCCAGTCAGTGAAGAGGTTATTGGCATATCCGGTTGTATCAGAAATGTGGGTGAGTAGGTAATGGTGTGTGCACACCAAAAGCGAATTTAAATATTTGTGCGAGCAGATTACATACAAATCAATGTGAAGATGCGAAAAGAGGCAGTTTCACGCTGGGCGATGCGAGTTACGTGATTTGGGTGACGAGTTTGCACTATATCGCGCACGAACGTGCGATATACGCCACAATTATGTCTCCCGCTAGTTAATCAATGCAAAGATGCGAATAGATACAAATTCGTGCCTGGCGACGCAAATGACGTGAACTGGCTGATGCGATTGCGACAAACACGCAATATTCTCTTCCATTGCATCGTCCGTAAAAGTTGAAAAATTTAAACTCACGCAGGAAATTTGCATGACGCGTTGTTGCGCAAGCCAATCAGTAAAGAGCGAGTGATACGAAAAACATCCCATGAGTGAGTAATGGTGTGTGCACACCAAAAGCGAATTTAATTATTTGTGCAAGTAGATTACATAGAAATGATTGCAAAGAGGCAAATAGATGCGAATTTGTGCCATGC
The DNA here is from genome assembly GCF_022985175.1 of Labeo rohita. Taxonomy (NCBI): domain Eukaryota; kingdom Metazoa; phylum Chordata; class Actinopteri; order Cypriniformes; family Cyprinidae; genus Labeo; species Labeo rohita. Next base: position 28,404,442 of record NC_066880.1, on the reverse strand, counting down.
GATGGAAATTATGCAAATTGGGTGACGCGATTGCTGCGAACATGCGATGTTAATCTCAGTCGCATCTTGAGCAGGAAATCTGAATGATGCATTGCCGCACAAACCAGTCAGGTGTCTGGTTTGACATGTCTGGATGTATCAGAAAAAGGAGGAGAGCATTATTATGTTTTTATTCGTAGGAGTGATGCGAAAAACATCCTGCAATAAATCTAGTGCTGGTAACAGCACAAATTTGCATTTATTCACGTCTATTCTGAAGTCTATTCTACTTGTGTGAATAATTAATTTCGCTTTTGGTGTAAACACACCATAACACGATGCGAATATTTGCTTCATTTTGGTGTGCACACCATCACTAAAGCCTGGCTCACACTACAGGATTTTTTAAATCCTAACCAATTATGAAATTTGGTTAAGGAGAATCTTTGCAGATTATCTTCACTGAAATTTTAAACATGCACACACTACAAGATTTGAAAATTGTGGCGCATCACACACTACAAGACATTAAGATTATCAGACCGATCGAGGTGCTCGACAAGATTTTTGCTCCGATTTTCGGGAGGGGAAAATCAGGCTAAAAATCCTGTAGTGTGAGCCCGGCTTAAGACTGCATGTTTTCAAAACATTTTGAACATTCAGAAGTAATGTTTTTAATGTTTTCATATCTTAAAGGGAACATTAGCAAATGATTCTTTTTTGTTTACTAGTGGGTCATTATGATGATAGATTTAGTGTGGACGTCTCATAGATTTAGAATGATTATTAAAACGTTGTAGTTATAGTTATCATCATCATCTTTGGTGTGAACGGGCCTTTACTCATGGATAAGCAATGAACCAATAAATGAGTGGATTGAACATTTGAATCCAGTTCCAGCTCAAAGAAGCTTGCGGGAAGAATTACGAGGGCTTCCCAAAACGTCTCTAAAGCAATATATGAAGCAAAAAAGAAAGGAGAATATCTGGGATCTTCATTCTTGTGAGGAATTCATCAAATAATCATTTCAGTGACTAAGCAAACAGTGAGAACTGGGACATTGATGATATTTGGTGTGGTAACATGTGAGTGAGTTTGTGTGCGTGTTTGAGATTATTTAAAGCCTGTTTTCCTCCAATGTTCAGTACGTGCAACCAAAGGAAAGCTTTCCAGAGGTTGATGACACTGATCGTGATCATGTGGGAGATTTTGCATGTACTCGAAGTGTTTATAAATCTGACTTGTAGACTGTTGTTTTGAATTTACTTAATTTATCAGGATTCTTAGTATTTTGAGATATATATATTTTTTCAGTTGCTATGTAGTGATTAACAAACATCGATATTTTTCATTTCATTTTAGTATTTTAGCACAGTTGTGCCAAACTTATTTTTTAATGTGAAGTTTTCGTGGCTGATGTGAAGCTCAGCTGCTACTCCACGATGAACATGAATTTAAAACGTGGTTTATTTACATGTTTAGGAGTATTTTTTAGTTTCTGAGAGTTCGGCTGTGATTGCTTTATGAGTCGGACCCCGTGCACTGGTTGTAGTGGTGAACACTGTATCTATTTGAAGACCGACAGGTTGAGAAGACGTATTTTTGCCTACTGTACAAGTTTGTTTTCTTGGTGTTCCCCCTTTAAAATCTTATATTTTTTCTACATCGGTTTAAACTGAAACTCAAAACAAAGAAACTCAATCACATTCTAATAACTGCATGACCTTGATGAAAACAAAACATTGAAGATATGTGAGAATTGATGTTATGTGAACATTTTTGCCGTCACAATTTCTTGCATAATGTTTCAGAGTGAAATTGTAGTAGATGACGTAGGGCAAAACATCCAACCAGCCAAATGAATTGTTCGTTTTGTTGTCGTGTTCGTGTACTGCTGCTGTTGTTGTTAATTTCTGAGATCAAGAACTACCTGATTGAAACACCTCACGCCTGCGCTGCTGCTGCTGTCAGATGCTGAAACCGATTATTTTCAGTTGAGGTTGAAAGGGAAGTCTTACACAAGGGGAGTTTTTATTGGAATCGGTCTATTTTGTCTTTGTGTTTTATTTTATGCTACACGTCTGCATGAGCTTTCAACACGTATTGGAAGTATCTTCTGAGAAAAAAAGTTAGCTATAATCGTATCACCCTCTTTACATCAAAAGTGGCCCATCAGAGCATAAATATCCTGTTCTTACATATCGTAGACATGCAGCTCAGCTGGCATCTACACATACTGACCATCAGACGCCTTCAGCAGCGCTTTATGTTATTTAATTAACAAATGGCCTGGAGATTTTGTGATCGATCAGCCTTTGTCGTGCTGAAGCGTTTTGGTTTCTGGTGATAGTTTTGATTTAGTTAGCTGTCAGTGAGCTTTCAGTCATCAAAACAATCTCTGAAACTTGTCTAAAATCTGTCTTTGCAATACAACTGTCTTCCTGTAAGTTCAGATTTATCCACAAATAAATCTTGACTGAAATGTGCACTTGTTTTTGTATGTGAATTACCTGGTTTTGTGACTTTTAATCTTCTAATCTCGCAAATTCCTACTTGATGTCTTACAATTCAGACCTTTTCCCCTCGGAATCCTGAGTTTACATCTCACAATCGTGACTGATTTCTCTGAATTCTGAATCTAAATTTGCCCCCCCGTAATTCTGGGTTCACTTCTTGCAAGTCTGATTTTTTCCTCAGAATTCCAAGTTTACATCTTGGAATTGTGAAATTGTATTGGATTATTTTTCTCAGGCTTCTTAGTTAAAATTCTATTTTATTTATTTAGTTATTTTTTGGAATTCCGAGTTTACATTTTGCAATTCAGATTTTTTTTTTTTCGTTCAAATTCTGTTTAAATTTTACAATTTTGACTTTTTTCTCAGAATTCCAAGTTTACGTTTTACAATTGTAACTTTTTACTTGGGATTCTGGGTTAAAATTTTAGAATTCTTATTCCTTGGAAGTCCGAATTTGAAAGTCCCCCCCCTTTTAATTCTAAGTTTTGAAATTCTGACATTCTTCCTCAGAATTCTTGGAATGGAGTTTACATTTAAAAGTTCTACAGAGTTTACATCCTGCAATTCTGACTTTTGTCTTAGGATTCTGGGTTTAAATTTCCCAATTCTGACTTTTTTTCACAAAATTCTGAGTTTACATCCCATAATTCTAAAATTTTTCCTGAGAATTTCAGGTTTATTTCCTGCAAGTCTCACTTTTTTCCTCAGAATTCTGAGTTTTTTTGCCCAGAGGTCTGAGTTTACATTTCGCAATTCTCAATTTTTCCCTTGGAATTCCAAGTTTACTTCTTGCAAGTCTTTTTTTTCCCTCAGAATTTAATTTTTTTTGCCCAGAAAACTAAGTTTACATTTTGCAGTTCTGACTTTTTTCCTCAGAATTTTGTGGAAAATTCTGGCTTTTTTTCTTGCAATTCTGACTTCTCTGAATTCTAAATTTACGTCTTGCGTGTCTGAATTTTTAACCTTTGGAATTCACTAAATTCTAAGTTTAAATTTTACAATTCTGACATCTCGCTCAGAATTCTGAGTTTACATTTCACAATGCTCAGTTTGCGTCTTGCAATTCTGACTTTTTTCTGACTGAAAAAAGCCTGGATTGTGAGAATTAAGGCCTCTCTCACTCTCTATATACACACACATTTTATTCCTTGGCAGAAATAAGCTTCCATAAATGTTATGTTGTTGTGGGTAAAAAAACAACAACTAATGAGTGGAAAAAAAATTAATGTGAGACCAACAGCACATTAGGCAAAATAAAAGAAGCCAGTTTATTACGCTGACCAACTGGGTTTAGTCAGTTCAGGATAAATACATTTTGGGGTAAGAATGACGACAACAACACAGAAAAACCCTGCTCAACCCTGAGATTAAGATCAGAAAAGATGTAACATTTGAGCAAAACAATGCAAACAAAAACATTTTTGGTACATTAGGTATGATGCTAACAAGTTAGACAAAAAAAAAAAAAAAGACATTTACACAAGATTTATACAGATACAGTCCTGAACAAAAGGTATGGCACACAACACTAGTACATTAACACAGACATGAGCAACACCACATGAATCAACCTCTTGATGCACAAGCTGCCAAAGTACATCAGACTGCATTTGGCACAGATTCCAGATTCATCTTAAACTTTGGACAAAAATATAGACATAAATATTCTGTACACATGATGTGTTGTTTAATGCACTGTACATTTACAGAACAAGTCTCAAAATCCTGATCTCTTTCAAACAAAACGTGCTTCCTGGATAAAAGTCATAAATAAACTGATAGTGATTTGTCTTAGCAAGGCAGCGACAAATGAATAAACGGACTTTTAAAAAAGAATTACGGATTAACAAATTGCATCAAAACATTTCAGTTGAAAGGAAATCCTTCGTTAAGTGCACCTGAAGTTACAAATCCACAAGATGCTTTTTGAACCCAAAAGATTACTTGTTTTAAAACTTTCCTACAGGTAATTTCTGGTGGCATCAAGGTGATATGTCATTACTAATGCAGGCTTATCATTTACACTAGTTAACTGGCTACAAAATATAGATTATGTAGAGGAGACGCATGTAAGTGCATAGGACTAACGAGAAAATCCACTGGCTGTGGTTCAAAGGAAGTTATATTTAGATATCTGATGAACTGGATCACTAAAATTCAGCATTTACAAGAAATGTTTGCATGTGAATTATACAATTAATGTAACTGAAAATGAACATTAGATACTTCATGTTCACAAGTTCTCAGAGCGTCTTCCGCACTTCATGACGCAAGTGTGTAAATGTGCTGATATATGGGAAGAAACAGATTATCATTCAAGAAAAAGATTAAGAAACACAATAACTTTGGGCTTGAATTATAAAGCCAATATACTTATATTAAACAAAAAGAAATCATGCGTTCCCATTTTGTACACAAAGTGCCCATCAGAATTGCTTGCTAGCTGTTGGTTTCCTTCTTTGACAAAGAGCTAAACATTTTTCATGACTAGATGCCAAGTGAATTATAATCGACAAGCAGTATATTTAAAATTCAGCTGATAAGATTAATTTTCTTCATAAATTAAGACAATGAAAAAAGATAAGAATTTACAAATAAACAAATTACTCAGTGCCAACATATAAATATGACGCACTTATTTTGTAAAATCAAACAGGCAAAAAAGACAAGCACATGTTTGTGCTGTGGTTCAGGATTGGTGGATTCGTCTTCTCCTCGAGCGCCTTAAATGTGCAATTCACTCTGACTTTCCCCACAGTCACAACTAACCTCGCAAAACGACTTTGTTTTTAGTGTGAGTCTCGCAAAGTGCCATTTGTGTGATAGTAACGGATGTTTTGAGCAGTGCAACAGCAAAATTATTAAGGTGTATGGGTGTTGGCCCGTTCTGTCTGAAGGTCCCATGGCCGGCGCTCACAGGAACACTGGAGTTAGAGATCAACCGCACTCTGAGGACAGAGAGAGATTTACAATAAAATACTGCATTTGCTGGAATATAAATTGTGCTTTTTATCATCTGAAATGTACCGTGACTTATATAATGCGATTAACATCAAGCATGCAAAACACGTTAACAATCAAATGTGACCCTGGACCACAAAACCAGTCTTAAGTCGCTGGGGTATATTTGTAGCAATAGCCAAAAATACATTGTATGGGTCAAAATTATTGATTTTTGATTTATGACAAAAATCATTAGGATATTAAGTAAAGATCATGATCTGTGAAGATATTTGGTAAAATTCCTACTGTTAATATATCAAAACTCAATTTTTGATTAGTAATATGCATTGCTAAGAACTTCATGTAGACAACTTTAAAGGTGATTTTCTCAATATTTAGATTTTTTTGCACCCTCAAATTTCAGATTTTCAAACAGTTGTATCTCAGCCAAATATTGGTCTATTATAGCAAACCATGCATCAATGGAAAGCTTATTTATTCAGCTTTCAGATGATTTATAAATCTCAATTTGGACAAATTGACCCTTATGACTGGTTTTGTGGTCCAGGGTCACAAATTAAAGCGGTATTCATTAAAAACAATATTTATTTTGACAGGGTTTCTGCAGTTTTTATCAACCAGTCTGGCTTCAGAAGTCTTATTTCTCAGATAGGTCCTTTGAGGTATCTTGGAGGGGTGAGGCGCTCAAGTCACAACATCTAGCTAATGGGGTGCCTCAGGGCTCAGTTCTTGGACCGCTTCTCTTCTCTGTTTACATTGCATCACTAGGTTCTGTCATTTCAAAACACGGCTTTTAATATCACCGCTGTTCTGATGACACTCAACTCTACCTCTCATTCCATCCTGATGATCCAACGATAGCTGCTCACATCTCAGCACGTCTAACAGACATTTCTTGCTGGATGAAGGACCATTATCTTGGTTTTGATTGCTTCTATTGTCCTCAAAAGCGTCTGCTAAATGACTAAATGTAAACGTCTTGTATTTTTAACACTTCAAAGTTTGAAAATACAGCTTCCAACTTGTGGCATGTGGGACATGCACTGTACAAATAAACTTGTTGTGAATTGTGGAGAGACTAGAACTAAAATATATGTTTATAGCATGTCTGTAAACTGCCTTGTTTTTCTCCTCTCAACAATGCAATTTTGACTTTTTTTTTTTTTTTTTTTTTTTCAGACAACGTGAAGTGCTCAAACCTTGCATAGCGTCCTCTTTCTCCTGTGTCACCTGTTGATTTGATGATATGATGATCCTTTAATGGACTTGTTCTAATGCATCAGACAAGAAAAAAAAAAAAAAAAAAAAAAAAAAAAAAAAAAAAAAAAGAGAAATTCACAAAAAGTACAAGTTTGTAATATTTAGCATCTTAATTATAAAACATTCAAATGAAAATAAATGCATAAATAAAAATTACATATTTTTGTTAACTGCCATCTAAAACATTTCACATATACCTTGTGCTTCCTGCATTTCATTGAGAAATTATCCTCATTTAATACACAACCTATGAAAACAGAAAGAAAACAATTAATTTTGAAAGGTATAGGGTGTACAGTACTAGAAAAACAAGATAGTAGTAAAAAAAAACATTTCTAATGCTCCTAAAGAGCTTTGTGATTTATTACCTCTGATAAGAAACAAAGTCTCATTTTATCACAAAATTGAAACAATAAATGTCATTTTGACATCTTTTCCACTTTAATACAAGTTATAGCACCAAATAAAAATGAATGAACAACAGAAGGCATGTTAAAAGACACAGTATAACTTACTGATATGCGACAAGCCTCATATAATCACTCAATCAGCATTTCATCCCGAAAGAATGACTTCAAATAAAACAAATTGTGAACAATGTCACTTAACGTTGTATTTACCTCAGATAAGTTAACCAGTGTTTAAAGAAAAACACTAGAGGGAGCTTGTTTACGGTTACTGTTAAATATGTCATGAAGACAAGTTTTTATAAAAGCTACCTTATGCACAGTTGAATTATATTCAAACAATTTATTCGAGTGTGATTATTATATCTGAAAATAAATAACATTGCATACAATAGTGTTGTTGGTTATTTTAACCTTTAAATATAACAATTGAGATGGTTCCCTGAATAGTTTACAGCATCGGTTGGGAGAAATTAGTTTTTTCCTTAAGAAAACCAAACTATTGGTACTGGCATCAGTGTCTGCAGATTATTGTGAATAATCAGCTATAGGTATCAGCTGAGAAATTTCATTTTGGTGCATCTCTAATATGTATATTTGGGGTCAGTAATTTTTTTCTTCCTTTTTTTTTTTTTTTTTTTTGAAAAAAGTCATACTTTTATTGAGCAAGGCTGTCATACAATCCTGTATCACAGGTTCCAAAAAAATATTAAGCAGTACAAGTTTCCAACCTTAATAATAAATCAGCATTAGAATGATTTCTGAAGGATCATGTGACACTGGAGTAACGATGCTAAGAATTCAGCTTTGCAAAACAGAAATACATTATATTTTAAAGTATATTAAGATAAATTGTAATAAAATTTAAATTGTAATAATATTTCACAATATTATAGGGTTTTTTTTTGTATTTTTAAGCACATAAATGCAGCCTTTATGAGCAAAAGAGACTTCTTTAAAACACAAAAAAATTTACTGATCCCAAAATTTTTGAATGTCAGTGTATATATCAGAAAATAGAAAAATAAAGTATATATAGAACAGGACAGTATGTTCTCAAATCTGTTCTGAATTTAATAACTGCTAAAACACCAACAGCTGACTCCACTTTTCCACTGGAAATTATATTTGTATGTAAGTTTACATCATATCTTTCATGCACGGACAGATTTGCACTTTTTTTTTTCTCTGTTGTGTTTCACACTGTTTCCATGTCAGTCTGACCACAAGTCTGAACATGTCTGCAAATGCAGACACAAAAACAGAAGTTAACAGGCAGATAGGCATCAAAATGCCTGTTTTGGACTACAATGCAACGTGCAACAGAATGCAAAAGGACTGCAGATGACATACCAGACTGAAGCGCACACTTGTAGTGGTATTTGCTCGGGCAGCCTTTGAAAACACAACCCAATGTCGCTCCCCTTCTTTGACACGTCGAACAAACCTGGACAAACAAACAGTTGAGTGTCATTACCACAGGCTGCTGAGTGTTAAAGAATTTGGGTATCAAAAATCTTACCGACGCTTTGGCCAACCTGACCGCATTTTCCAGCCCGTACAGCTTTCCCCGAACCAGAAAGACGCCTGCGGACCATACCGCGCAGTCCTCGTGAAGCCAGTGCTCATTAGCGTCAAGAGGAACCACGGGAGGACTGAACCAATCGGTGGTGTCGCCGTCCGTCCTGAGTCTTTTAGATGAAGAAGGACCACTGGACGACTCACTATCACTAGTCCAAAAACACTCAGGAACACGTTTCCCTCTAAAAGACGAGTCCGAGTCACTATTATCCTCTTCCTGTGGATTACAAACCACTTTAGAGGGTGATTTGAAACCTTCAGGATAATACGGCCCATGCAAGTCTCCGAGGTCCATCGCATTGGCCGAGCCTCCGCAGAGACAGCAGACTAGGACGTCTCGCTGCGCGGCGTCCACGCAAACCCTTCCATAATGCAACCCAGGCGTCGCCGGCATCACGCCAGTCACAAACCCGCCACACGCCCGCCGCTTTCCCTGCTTGATCCAGGCACTGTCCTCGGGATAGTTGACGACCGTACAGACCGGGAAGTCTTTAATCTGTACGCGCACATATGGCGTAAAGGTGTCGTCCCGCACGTCCTTCTTCTCCTCCTTGTTTTTCAGACATTTGAGTTTGATTTCAGGTTCCTGTGGTGAGAAAAATGACGCACGCCCAACTTTGTGTTTCTTTTTCTTACGTTTGGCAGATTTCTTCTGACCTTGGTGAGCCGTTGTTGGTTTCTGATGCTTGACTGGTACCGGATGAAGGTTTCTTAACCTCCTAGAGGTTTTTTTCTTTGTGCGTTGCACAAATGCATCTAAAGTCTTTGCAGAAGATGAGGTAGATAGTGTGGTTTTGCGTCTGCTTGAACGTCTGACCTCGGTTTCTTCTTTCGTCTTCTTTACATCCGCCACTTTGCGAATCCTTTCCAGCACATTTTTTTTCTTTGACTTGCTCGTCTGAACTTTTCTTTTGCATACGCGACTCGATCTGACGGGATGGAAGTCTTGAACAAAGGCTTCCATTCTTACACCTCGTCTAGCTCTCGGAGGCAGTCTTTTCCTCTCAACCTTGTCGCTAGATGACAAATCATTGCAAGTTTTAGATCCATCCGTGTCGGTTCGTTCTGCTGTTTTGAGTGCATCTGTGTCGGTTTGTTCTGCAGATGCATCGCTGACATGCACAGACTCAGTGTTGCATGTTTTGTCAGTTTTCCCTGTTGGTGTTTCCGGCGATTCTGTTTCTGCTGCTCCTGCCATTGTAGAATCAAACTCCTCTTCTTGCTTTTCTCCACTTGGAGAGTTTGCAGTTTGCGGCAAAGCGAAAACATCCTCTGTCGGCTCTGCCGATGGAGACTCTGGATCCAACGGACTAACAAAGTCTTGGTTTAAAGAAATGGCGAAGCCATCATTTGGTAAAACCACCGGCTCCTCAGATCTAGAGATGAGAAAGACAAGCTCCGGATTGGCGTTCCGATGCAAACCTTCTGCATTCGTGCCACCATCCTCCGGAAATCCTCCTTCGAAGGGTCCGACGTTCCACAAGCCATTCGCAGCTCCGTTCTGAAGCTGGTCTACACTAATGGGAAACCTGCACTCGCCGGGTTCAGCTTGTAAAGACTTGAGTGTTTCCAAAGCCAGGTTTTCCACATCTTGCAAATCCGGAGGTTGTTGAAGGTAGCAGAACGCCGCTACATTTTCCACAACTTGAGCCGGAGACATAAAACCAAACTGATCACACGCTGTCAATCCAACCGGTACGGACACCTGCTGGAGACAGTGTTGGTCCACTGAAAGCGCAGCATCTCCTGCATCCGTCACCAGCTTTCCGGGATCGTACGTGGCGGGATGCAGTGCAAACGCTTTGCCCAAGGAAGGAACGCCGTAGATCGGGGAATGCTCGGAGAAGACGTGCGACCGGCTCACGTAGGAGAGCGTGACAGTCGTGTTGGAAAACGCATTATCCGGTTGGATCTGGTCTGTGGGAAGCGGTAGCGGATCAGGGTCGGTTTCGGGAAGCAATATCCCATCGCTGGTCCCAGGGTTGACGAACCAGCCCGGCGTCTGGACGACGATGGGGTTGGCTTTCAGAAGGCATTCCTCGGCGTTCCGCGTCAGGTCGAAGATGTTGGGGAGGCTGCAGGAGGAGGACAGATCCTGTGGCTGTAGACCATCGGAGTCGCTGGGAGGCTCTTCCATATCAACTGAGAGCAGAAACATAAGGGTCAGTTTATTAATATATCACCATTAAAAAAAAAATGCGACTGACTGAAGTGCTTTGACAGTAAAAACTGAATATTTAATAAAAATTAAATTTAATAAAAAAAAAAAATGCAAGAGCTAAAATAATAATAATAAAAATAATAATTAAAAAAAATAAAATAAAATTGGATCAGATTCTCTCCACAGCTGCTTATATGCCAAATTAAAGAAACAGGTTTTTAATTTGGATTTGAAAATCGCTGGAAGGCTCAATTTTATTAATACAGCACTAATAAAAAAAATGCAACTGACTGAAGCCCCTTTGACAATAAAAACTAAATATTTAATAAAAATATAATTTAAAAAGTTGACAAAAGTGCAAGAGCTACAATAACAACAACAACAATAATAAATAAAATAATAATAATAATAATAATAATAAAAATGTAAATAATTAGAAATCAGGTTCTAGAAGAAACAGGTTTTTAATTTTTAAATCGCTGGGAGCTCTTCCATATCAGCTGAGAACAGAAGCATGATGCAATGTTATTAATACAGCACCAAAAAAAATAAATAAATAAAATGCAACTGACCAAAGTGCTTTGACAATAAAAAGTAAATATTTAAAATTTAATTTAAAAAGTTGGCAAAAATGCAAGAGCTACAATAATAATGAAAAAATAATAAAATTGGAAACAGATTCTCTCCACAGCTGCTCATATGCCAAATTAAAGTTTGAAAATCACTGGGAGGTTCTTCCATATCAAATGAGAACAGAAACATGAGGGAAATCATGAGGGTAAATTATTATTATAGCACCATTATAAAATATGCAATTTGACCGAAGTGCTTTTACAATATAAATGTAATACAAATTACATTTAAAAAAAATGCAAAAGCTAAAATAATAATAATAATAAAAAAAACTGGAATCAGATTCTTTCTACAGCTGCTCATATTCCAAATAAAAGGAACAGGTTTTTAATTTGAATTTGATTTGATATAAAATTTATTTATACAAAATTCACCATTAAAAACAATGCAAGTTGACTGATGTGCTTTGACAATAAAAATATGTATTAAAAAAACTGGCAAAAAAGCAAAAGCTAAAATAACAACAAATAATAAAAAAAAAACATAATAATTTTAAAAAATGCAGTAGTCAACCTTTGAAATGAATCAAAACCTTTCATCAAAGATGTCCTAAAACCAAAACAAATACCCGTTCTTGACTTTATTGTAGTCAATAAAATTAATAAAGCTGGTCACATGCCAAATAATATAAATAGGTCTTCAAATTGGATTTGAAAATGCTTAAAATTATGTTAATGTTTCTTTAAGTTATCAGCATGACTTCACCGCATATTTGAACCACTTCAGATTCATGCAATCAGTGTTGGAGACGTTTGCGCCATAACGGAAATATTACGCAAGAGCTACTGCGCATTGTAGCACTTGCTTACAAAAGACAAGCAGGCATAATAAAGTAATGACTATATTGATAGATTAAACGTCTATACACCATGTTTTATATGTATAATATACCAAATTATGAGATATGACTTTTCTTTCATGGTACATGACTTTTGTGGCACTTGCCACAAAAAAAAAACAAGAAAAGACTAAAAGGTCTTTACAGTCACACTTGTGACCTTGGAAATTATTATGAAATTAAATAATGTGGCATTGGAAATGAACAGCAGATATGAAAATACAAAACAATTTTTGGGTACAATCTACAAATGAGCCACATAATATATTATTTTACATATAAAAATGTGCTAAATGGTGCTAATTTAGAGGTGAACACTGTGTAGCACTATGAAATACCTTCAAAATACAAAATATTAAAAGATAAATATTACTGAAATAAATACAAGCACATTTCATTATTAAGAAATAACGCTTGCATGTTTTTCGATCTGTTAATACTGATCAGAAGGTTAATATTTGCCACGGTAATGAACGATTACTATATGTGACCCTGGACCACAAAACCAGTTTTACGTTGCACAGGTGTATTTGAAGCAATAGCCAAAAATACATCGGATGGGTCAAATTTATCGATTTTTCTTTTATGTCAAAAATCATTAGGATATTAAGTAAAGATCATGTTCCGTGAAGATATTTTGTAAATTTCCTACCATATCAAAACGTAATTTCTGATTAGTAATATGCATTGCTAAGAACTTCTTCTAGACAACTTTAAATGTGATTTTCTCAATATTTTGATTTTTTGGCACCATCAGATTCCAGATTTTCAAATAGTTGTATCGGCCAAATATTGTCATATCCTAACAAAGCTTATTTATTAAGCTTTCAGACAATGTAGAAATCTCAATTTCGAGAAATTCACACTTATGACTGGTTTTGTGGTCCAGGGTCACATATTTGTATCCCAGAGTATGTTAATATAGACCACAGTTAATATGTACCATGGTATTTACACAGTACTGCATAAAATACCGTACTGCTGTACTTCAGTTTAGTGTCTGGATACTTCATAAATCACGTTTGTACTCCTGTATTCGGTGTAAAACCACAAATGCATGATGAGGCCTTAATTAAAGCCCATAACAGCCTATTTTATTGACTGTATTCATGTTGAAGCGCTTTAAGTGATTTATTAGCGCATAAACTAACACTGATTACATGAACAGTATAGAATAGTAGAACAGTAATAGACATAGTATCTGTCATTATAATCTGGATAACATCCAGAACTGTCAAACACATCCAAACCAGATTTAATCCGGGTTCGTCGGTTTTTCACGCGTCGCTTTAACGTTACCTGTGCTGTGATTCTGTGTCGCTTTTCCGTCTTGCGTTTGTTATGCTAACGTTAGCATAGCCGGTTGGTAGCATGCAAGCTAATATACATTCTGACGACAATAAATACCGCTCAGCTACGCGTCCAGCAAACGTACGTCGTTATGAAACCCAATTAAGCGGCGCAGTTAATCAGAGAAACGCGCGAGCGAAGCGCCGCAGGCTCCCGTTAGCAATGCGAGCTAAACAAAGAGCGCGCGTGCACAGACTCACCCGAGCAGATGCATTTATTCACGAAACCATCGCAAACTCCATCCCGCTGGAACGAACACACACTCTTTCAGGTGCGACCGCGTCTGTTTGAGTAGAGTGTGGAGTTTGGACTGAATAATGCATGAAACGGGGGCTTCTCATACTTTTGGGCTCCAGTGGTTTTGGTCACTGCTGCGTTGCTGCTGCTGCTGTCAGAGTCATGATGAGCCATTGCGCAGCATTATGGGACGTGTTGTAGTCAGTCCATTGAACAGTGTAGTTATTATGCGACACAAGCTTTGTGTTTGTTAAAAAAGTCTCTTCTGCTCACCAAGCTTGCATTTATTTCATCCAAAATGCAGCAAAAGCAGTACAGTTGTAAAATATTTTTGCTATTTAAAATAACTGGTTTCTATGAAAATATGCATTTTAAAATGTAATTTATTCCTGTGATCAAAGCTGCATTTTCAGCATCATTAGTCTAGTCTTTAATGTCACATGATCTTTCAGAAATCATTATAATTTGCTTTTCAAGAAACATTTTTTTTATTATTATCAATATTTAAAATGGTTGTTCTTCATTAAAGGGGTCATCACCTAACCAAAAAGGCCCAACAAAGGTTGTACTTCCTTCGCCAGCTAAGGAAGTTCAACCTACCACAGGAGCTCCTAAAACAGTTCTACTCAGCCGTCATCGAGTCTGTTCTCTGCACATCAGTAACTGTCTGGTTTGCCTCAGCTACAAAATCAGACATCAGAAGATTACAGGCAATAGTTCGGACTGCGCTAGAGGATTATTGGTGCTCCCCTGCCCTCCCTTCAAGAACTTTATTCATCCAGGGTCAGGAAAAGAGCTCAGAAAATCACTCTGGATCCCTCACATCCAAGTCATCATCTCTTTGAACTTTTGCCATCTGGCCGGCGCTACAGAGCCCCAAACACCAGGACAGCCAGGCACAAGAACAGTTTTTTCCCCCAGGCAATTCTCCTTATGAACAGTTAAATGTTCCCCCCATTGTGCAATATAATGTGCAATAACTTTTTATTTATTAGTTACCACCCCCATCCTAGCACACCCCTGCATCTCTACCTCTTTCTATTCTATTCTATTCTATTCTATTCTATTCTGTCATCTATAGCACAACTGTACATACCACTTATTTATTTATTTCTCAATTTATTTTTCTATTTTTTTGTCTATTTATATTTACATATGTGTAGTTTATTCTCATCTTATTTTTCTAAGTTTTGTCGATTTATATTTACATATGTGTATTTTTTTTATCATCTTATGTTTATTGTCTGTATGTTGTTGTCTCTGTGTACTTAGAAATTAATACTTTTATTTAGCAAGGATGCTTTAAATTGATCAAGAGTGATGACAAAAACATTTCTTTTTCAGATAAATGCTGTACATCTGAACTTTCTATTCATCAAATCAGCTGTCTGTTACTCAGCTTTAATAATAATAATAATAAACATAATAAACATAATAATAATAATATTATATGTATATATTTGAGCAGTAAATCAGAATATTAGAATGATTTCTGAAGGATCTTTTAACTGGAGTAATGATGCTAAAAATCACAGGAATAAATTATGTTTTAAAATATATTTAAATAGAAAACAGTTATTTAAAATAGTAAAAATACTTAAAAATTTTACTGTTTTTTTCTTACTGTTTACTGTTTTTTTTTTCTGGAAGCTAATGACACTAAAACAAATTCCTAGTATGTGCAAGCATACTTGGCAATAAAAGCTGTTCTGATTCTGATCAGATGCTAAGTTCACGTTTACATGTTGTTTGAACATTAATGTGTTGGCAGTGTATGTACAAATCTACCCTATAATGATAAGAATCCATGCAGTGGTTTTTAATTAATCTGCAAAAATAATATCCCCTTTTTCAAATCGAGCCATTCTCAGATGCCTGTCGTTGTGACGTCACACCCACAGAGGCCACTCCCACAATAGTTGATTGACATGAGCGTCTTACCTCAGATCAGCTGTAACAGTCCGACCTCCATTGTTTCGATGCTGGAGCAGTGATGTAAGTTAGACAAGAATATCTCAGACTGAGCGATTGAGGTGTTGTGTTGCTGGATGTGATAATGAACATAGTGGTCGTCATTTACTCCCGACATCTGAGCCGCTGAAGATGCAGTGGATTAAGTTTGTTTGTGAAGGGAATGAACCTCCGGATCTACATATATCCGTCTATGTTCGCACGAATCATTCATGATCCACAGGGCTCTCAAGTTTTAGAAACAGTTTGGAGAGAGATTATATCTCGGGCCCCTCGGCCCCACACAATTCTCTCCAATTTTTGCTAGAAGTTAAATTTTGTCTATTGTTCATGATTGACCAGCATAAAATAGAAACTATAACAACTGGGAAGTTTGATTAAAGTCAAATTTATAAAAAAGAAAAAAAATGTCTTGTATATTTCAAAAATACAAATGTATCAAAAATCAAAAGAAATTTGGCCCCAAATGAGCCAATGAACAGCAGTGCTCAAAGTACATACACATACAGTATTGCAGAACTTGCCCTGAGCATGTCAAGCTGTGTTTGTGTGAGAAAGAAAGTACATATTTCAGCTTATGAATGGCAGCATTTTGTATTGCAAGTGTTTGTTGCACATATTTATGCTTTGATGACAGTGGTAGGGGCTCAAACTTAACTAGTAAGTAGTTACATGTAATGCAATTACATAATTTAATTACAAAAAATCAGTTACAGTTGCTGAGAAACAATGTATAGTTAAATTACAGTTACTTACGAAAATTACAAAAGGGTTACATCTGAATATTTTCACACAGATTTGATTAATTTCTTTCCCAAATTGCACTGACTGCTCTAAAATATGGGGTAAAATGTTTCAGAAGTTTAGTACACAAAACAGGACACATGCTTATTCAATAACTGATTTATTTCCATATTTGGGTTTATGTATATGCTTTATTTTTTAAGATGAACTGTCTGTTACTCAGCTTTAATAATAATAATAATAAACATAATAATAATAATAATATTATATATATATATATATATATATATATTTGAGCAGTAAATCAGAATATTAGAATGATTTCTGAAGGATCTTTTAACTGGAGTAATGATGCTAAAAATCACAGGAATAAATTATGTTTTAAAATATATTTAAATAGAAAACAGTTATTTAAAATAGTAAAAATACTTCAAAATTTTGCAGTTTTTTTCTGTACTTCGGATCAAATAAATGCATGGCTACTTTAAAAAAAACATTAAAAACCTTACTGTTCAGAAAAACAAAACAGACAACAAAAAACACCTTTTTCAAATATTAAAATAGTTTGCTTATAAATTTGTTATTGTAAATTACAATAAATTACATTAATAAATTCTTTTTTAAATATTATTTTTAATGATTGCTCATGATTTTTTAAAAATGATCTTTTGGCCAACATTAATGTGCAATTAATTTGATTATGTGGCACATCATAATACATAAGAGTGAATTTTTGAATTTATTCACAGCCCTAAATGTCATATAATTTCATTTATAAATACATGACTTATGATAATACAATATAAAAGATATCAATAATACAGGGTTCCTGCTGTTTTGTGCAAGGAAATTTAAGACTTTTTAAAGACCTTTTTTTTTTTTTTTTTAATATTGTATTAACAAATACAATTCAATAAAAAAAATCAACCACTAGAATATGGAAACAACTTTTACTGGACAAAAGTGAATACCTCAGTATTTCTCTTGTTTTCCAGTGCAAATCTGTTTAAAGATTCATAAATCAAAATACATTTACTTGAGAAGCAACATGGCAGAAGATATTAAGTCTTGTTTTATGAAAAATATCAAAATGAAATGAGTTTATGATTAAAACAAGAACAAATATCCTTGAATTCCTTGAAAATCAGTGCAAAGAGAAAACAAAAAACACATTTTTTGCAAATATTTAAATAGTTTACTCATTAATTTATTATTGTAAAGTACAATAAATTAAATGAATAAATTCATCATTTAATATAAATTTCCCTGATTGTTCTTAATTTTATTTTTCATGATCTTTTGGCCAAAATTAATGTGCAGTTAATTTGATTTGGCACATCATAATAAAAAAGTGATTTTTTTTATTTATTCACAGCCCTAATTGTCATATCATTTGATTTATAAAAACTTAGAATACAATATAATACAGGGTTCCTGTAGGTTTTCTGTATGTAAATTAAGACTTTCAAAAGACCTTTTTAACACCAAGTAAATAATTTAAGGAATAAATTGAATGTATTATCAATGCTTTAAGTGTTGAAAATATAACTTCCAACAGATTTCTGTTTTTTTATGAAATAATAATAATAATCCAACCACTAGAATATGGCAACAACTTTTACTGGACCTTCTGATCACAATTCACAAAAGAGAATAAATACCTTACTCAATATTTATCTTGTTTTTCAGTGCAAATATGTCTAAAGTGATAAATCAAGATACATTTACTAGAAAAGCAAAATGACAGAAGATATTGAGTTTATGAAAAGAAAAATGGATCAATATGAAGTGTTTATGATTAAAACAAGAACAAATACCTGCCAATGGACTTCCAAAAAAAAAATAAAATTACTTTATCTGAATTAAGTATAAACTCACTTCTTTCATTTTCTCAGAAAACAAGACAATTTCTTCCTTATTTAATCTTGATTTAAGGATGTTTAGACATTTGAACCTGACAAAAATGCTGAAAAAAGACATGCATGCAACATTCACCACAATCACTTTCAATGACTTTCCGTTTTCGTAATAAATGACAGATTAATCGGTGCAACAGAGGGTGCAAAAATATTTATTGCTAATAAACCTGTTGTCAGTTCGTGTACATTTGCGGTATATTTACAATAATGTATAGATGAATGGAAATGTGAGACAAAAATTCATAACATTTAAATAAATACAAAGGACTGCCACTGAACAACACTACAGACTTTATCAGCTCGAAGAAACAAACAAACAAAAAAAAAGAAACCTCCCATTCACGTGAGTGGACCATTATTCCTTATATAAACTTAATATTCTTTAGAGCAGCCCAAACCCTCCCAGGTCTGTTCCTGTGTGTTTTACAGTCATCAGAAATGGTCCTTTATCGAACTCATTCAGAGATGCTGCAGAGGGTCAGCGGTTAATGATGCAAGCCTCGACTAAATGCAGCTATTTTATGCATCCCATTTCGCTAAAACAATAAAGAGCTGGAGGCGACGCGCAAAACCGATCCAAGCTGCTGTCGGTTAACGCGCCGATAACCTGTAGTGTCGAGTCGTTACGTGGGTTAACTTCCTCCACTTCACACAAACTAAAGAGTTAAAACAGTAGCTTACACAGTCGTGTTAAGTGTACGCATGATAGATGCTTCATTAAAAACAAAGTATTTACATTAAGACATGGCAATGAAAACAAACCAACAACGTCACAGTAACTGAAGTGCATGAAATGCAGACTATAGACATAAAACTCAAACTTCATACCATGTTTAATATACGCTGTAGCTGTGACCAGTGTGTCTCTAAGTGATTAATTACTGGGCTAAAATACGCGGCTCTTTATTAACATGCAGCGAGGCCGGTCCACGCGTCCGTGTCAAAAGTCCTTAGTGTCCTTGTTGTCAAACAAGTGAAGTCTCTGCTCCGCCGTCAAACCTTCCTTCAGACTCTGGAGACGCAAACAGACACACAGAGATACTCAAATATCATGTTTCAGAGCTTGCTGATAAATGCCACATTCAAACAGGGTTTCTGCTGGTTTTAGGATGGTAAATGTACAATTTTTTTTTTTTAAACTGACCAAGTCTGGTTGTGATATTGATCAAAATGAAGTGAGTTTATAATTAAAACAAGAACAAAATACCTGCAAGAGGAGTTTGAAATATCAACTTCATTCAAAAGCAAAAGTTTTTACACCCCCCGAAAGATATTTGTTTTAATCATAAACTCACTTAATTTTGTTCAATTTTCTAGAAAACAAAAGAAAAATTTTGCATCTTTAGTAAATGCATGTTGATTTAAGAATGTTTAGATGCAAAACAAGACAAAAATGCTGAGGAAGATATTGGTGTTTTGCAGTGCATGCAACATTTAATGCTATAACATGACATTAAGACTTTCTGCTCTAATTTTTGTTTGTGGAAAGGCAAATGAAGACTAAAACCTGTGAAACCCCTGTTCAAAGAAACTTAAACAAAAAAAAATGAGCTTTAAAAAAAAAAAAAAAGTATTATCTTCATTACAAATCCCTGCTTTTTCATTGCATTTAATTCAGTGACCTCAAGAAAAACTGCCAGTAGTGCCACCAACAACCTCCAGTGAGACACACACGCGCACACACACACATGCCGTGAACCACCGCGACCGCTCCTGTGAAACTCAATGAGTCTGTTTGAAATATGAACGAAAGATTTCCAGCAATGCATGTGGAAATGCCCTTGAGTCCATGAGACGTGTGTCTGATGAACATGAACAGATGACATGAACAGCCCTTCGTTCAGCAGGATCACATGCACCACGGCAGAAAATAATGCAGTCTGTTTGTCTGTTAATGCATGAACTAGAGCTGGGCGATGTGGCCAAAGATGTAATTGCAATAATCACAATATTCATTTAGTATTAATGGGAAGGCAATGCTTGCACATGTTTGTTAGAGCTTGAGAGTGAAGGTAAACATCACTCGTTTGTTCACAATCAAACTCCACAGAGTAAGAGTAAGATTTTAATTTAGGGCCCCAAACTTTATTTTGTTATTTCCCCCTAAATCATATGCTTTTCCATGAATTTTTTACTGGATTCTGTTTTATGATTTAATACAAATTTATCATCAAAAATATCATTTGATGAAATTAATGAAACTTTAACCACTTAAATTTTTTTACAATGTGGCCAAATATACCATCACAATATCATAATAAATTAAATAATAATTACATTTAATTTAAATTTAATAATTTCCCTAAATTATGTTTTTCATTATGTTTTCTAGATTCTATTTTATGACGTAATACAAATTTGTCATCAAAAATAGTGTCTGATGAAATTAATGAAACTTTAACCATTTAATCAATCTTCTGAAAATGTAAACAAATGAAAATCTAACAATTTATTTATTTTATTGTTTTTTTATATTTTTTTTACACTGTGGCCAAATATCACAATATCATAATAATCACAATATTCATTTAGCATTAATGGGGAAGAAAACGCGTACACATTTGTTAGAGCTTGAGAATGAATGTAAACATCACTCATTTGTTTGCAATTAAACTCCACAGAGTAACTCAACTTTTAATTTAGGGTCCCATATTTAATTTAATTTAATTTAACTTCATTTAATTTAATTGTTATTTTTAATTTAAGTGTTATTTTTATTTTAATTTAATTTAATTTAATTTTATTTTATTTTCCTAAATTGTTTTTGATTAATTTTTTTTCTAGATTCTATTTTATGATGTAATACAAATTTGCCATCAAAATGGTGTCTGATGAAATTAATGAAACTTCAACCATTTAATCAATTTTCTGGAAATGTAAACAAATGAAAATCTAACAGTTTATTTATTTATTTATTTATTTTTAAATGTGGCCAAATATACCATCACAATATCATAATCACAATATTCATTTAGAATTAATGGGGAAAGAAATGCGTACACATTTGTTAGAGCTTGAGAATTACTGTAAACATCATGCAATTAAACTCCACAGAGTAAGACAACTTTTAGGGCCCCATATTTAATTTAATTTAATTTTTATTTGTTAATTTAATTTAATTGTTATTTTTATTTTATTTTAATTTCACTTAATTTTATTTTATTTTCCTAAAGTGTTTTTCTTTAATTTTTTTTTCTAGATTCTATTTTATGATGTAATACAAATTTGTCATCAAAAATGGTGTCCGATGAAATTAATGAAACAAATGATTATTCTTGTCAAATAAAATGGATGCAAAAATATCTTGGTTTTTGATTATATGATATTCCATACAAACAATATTATTTGTACTCTGAAAAGTGCATTTTAGTTCACAATAACAATGTAATTCCGTCATAATTTCATCTAGCTAAACTGAACTTTATTTTGTCAGTTTGTGGTGAAAATCTTTGATTTTTAGTGTGTATTTGACAATAGTGATGGGAGAAAAAACTTCATTACATTCATAACATTAAGGTTGAACCACTAATGTCACATGGACTGTTTTAAGGATGTCCTTACTACCATTCAGGGCCATAAAATATTTAAGTTGCATTGCTGTCTATGCAGAGTCAAAAAAAACTTTTGGATTTTGAAAACATTCACTGTGATTACACTACTGGCTTAGCTCAATTGTTTTCTGACATTAACTGAAATAAACTAAAAAAAGATGATGTTTTTTTGAATTGTGTGAATTTTGCGTGAAATGATATGTGCTTATTTCTTAGATACATTGTCTTTTAATAATTCAAGCACTTTTTAAGTACCATTTAAGGAATATTGTTATTTTCAAGTGTTTTCCAGGCTTTAAATTTCAAAAAGTCAAATCCAAGTTCTTCAAGCACTTAAGCACCTTGTATGAACCCTGTTATCATCATTTTATCATGATCTCAATATAACTTGGTTTATCGCCTAGCCCTAACAGGCATCCCTCTGAATGATGCACAGGGAGTTCGGTGCATTCGCTCCCTTCTAAGGGCTTTTACCTAAAATCAGAAGTCAAAGGTCTTCAGGTTTAGTCTTTAGCTGTCCCAGGGCATGTCACGATTCACAGACTGGGAACAGAGGGAAAAACAGAGGAAACACACACACACACACACACACATACATACACACATGGGACTGTGTGTTAGAGGAGGGAATGTGCAAAAGACATTGTCTTACCGCTACCTATCAGGCTTTTTCCTGGGCAACAAAACAGCACACACACAGTTCAGTTCTTGATTGTTCACAAGCAGAACTTGCTGTATTTTTGGTTAATGGCAATAACGTGTTGACCTGAAGGTGGCAGTGTGAGCTTAACTAACACTTATTCAACAGCAGAGGACTGGATGTGTGTCTGGAAACCTACCTTCGATCTCATGGTGCGTTCGGAGCGTTTGGCTGCTGCGGCCGCCATCTTTAAAATGTCAGGATTGCTCTTTGACTTCATGATATCTGAAAGACACGACAGCTGGCTGGTTCATAACATGCATGTGAATGTATTTAAGCGTGGGTTGATTTCGAGGCGAGGGTCGTACCGTAACCGCCGCGCTCCACGTCCTCCAGCGTGGGTTCCCCCAGTGCATCATGGGCCTGCTGCAGCTGCTCACGCAATCGGCTCAGATCGCGCTCCGCTTTGGCCCGCACGATGCTCAGCTCCGTGTAGATGTCCTTATATTTATCGGTTGCATATTTTTTATCCTATGAAGAGATGTGGTGCAGGTTATTCAAAAGGTCTTAAATGTTCTTAAAAATCTGGTTTTAAAACTCTCCAGGCAAACATGAAGGTGCAGCACTTACTCTTTGGGCAGTCTGGAGCTCATCTTTTAAAGAGTTGATCTCCTGCTTCAGATACTGCACTTCTGACTCCTTTACCCTCAACATTACCTGTAAACACAGGCAAGACGATGAGCTTTTCATTCCCAGCATGCTGTGGAGAAAGAGTGAGACATAAAGGGAAGAAACAGACCTCTAGCTCGTACAGCTCCTTCCCCTGTATGACCCCGCCAGCGTCTCCGCCGTCCTCACTTGTCATCGATCGCATCTTAGTGATCTCAGCCGCCAGACGATTGTTCAGCTCCTGGATAACAGACAAGCAGCACAAATCAGGGAGACTAAATCAGGTCTTCTGTGCATCTGAAGTGGATTTATTTGGGCTAAGGTCATGGTTTACCTGCAATGGTTATTTTGATTTTATTTTAGTTTTAGTAAGTCTTTTATCTAATGTCATTTATTTTTAGTCATTTTAATTATCTGAATTGTTTTCATTTTAGTCAACTAAAGAGAAAACATCAATTTACTTAATATGAATGATACTAAAGTTTGATTATGCAATACAGACATAGATTTAACTGTTGTAACATAACATGCCTTTAATTGTTTTAAAATGAAATAAAACCACTTTTCTTAAAGAAACAACAACATGATCTTCCTAACAGTAAAATACCAGTTATATATGTTTTCTTTATAACAACTTGCTTACATTATTCTTCACTCTTTTAACCAAACATATTTACTTGAATAACTAAACATAGATTAATCCTTATTAAAGACTTATTAAATTAACATTGATGACAGACAGTAGCAGGTTTATTAGGCTGCTGTTACTTTAAGACCTAATGCATGGATCCAATATACTGATACACGTCTGATATTCTAAACTGTTTAGATTCACTTAATATAAAACAGACTCTATTTGTCTGTTTAAGCGCAATAAGACACGGAAGTTCTCTGCCCAAATCATCCCCCTATAACATTTTTTGACTCAATTTAATTAACTGACAAAAGGGTCAATGCATTTGCCATAGAGTTTGCCATTAAAAATGGTTTTGTATTGAGTTATTGCCTCATTTTTGTCAGTGAATAGGATCGTATGAAATAAGTTTTATTTTTTCCCCAATTTGTGTTTTTTCCCCCCTTCAAATTCCATTTTAATTATTCTAGATCTTAATCTTTTTTTCCATTTTAATTTTTCTGGATTTTGTTTTAATGGTTAAATTTTATTACTCAAAAAGTTCCTAAGAACCTATTCAAGTTAATGCAATTTATTAAAAGTTTAACAAAAATAAATTTTTAGGGCCTTATGAAATGTTTCATTTAATTTATTTACCAAATTCTGTAGTTTTATATTATTTTCCATTTTGATTTTTCTAGATATCATTTTAAATGGTTTAATTAAATCTGAATAATCAAAACGAAATGTTTTTTTTTTTTTCTCTAGAAATTCTGCCTTATGTTTATTTTCTGGTAATTAAATGATGGCAAAAAACATTCATGTAATTTATCTTTTAATCAAACAAACAAACAAAAACCTTCAATTCAAAACAAATTGTTGTTTAAGAGTTTAATTACTAAAATTAAAACTTTAAAAGAAAATGTGTGATTAAAAAAAATAATTGTTTTAAGTTTTAATAATAATTGTATTTTTTTGTAATAATAATAGCAGTAAGACTGCATTCTACTCTACAACAGCAATATATTTATGACACAATTTCTTCAAGTTAAACCAAACTTTTATTTTGACAGGCTGTCGTAAGGAGTTTTGTTTGAGTGTGTAAATGATATGATGGTAGTTTTTCTCAAAGGAAATGGTCAAATGCTCTTGAAGTGACTCTCAGAGATGTTCTGGAGATGTTTTATGTCCTGCAGAACATGCAGGATTCATATTTAAATAGTCCTTTTGTGGTTTATTATTCACAGACACAAGTCCATGTCATCATTTGATTTTAGTGTACCTACTTTTGATTCATTAATTCAAAATTTGACATCATAGGGCCCTAAGTGGGAAAACTGTTGTGGGTGAAAACTATGCTGGAAATTATTCGTCAAGTAAATCAGCACTGGTTACCTGGTTGTGTGCATTGAGTTCCTGGTTCTCCCGCTGGCACTGTCTGAGCGCTTGCCTCTCGGCCTCCAGCGCCTGAGCTAGATGAGCGTTTTCTAAGCACTTCTGCGAGTACTGCTCCGACAACACCTCGATCTCCCTCTGGTACGACATTAGCTCTTCCCTACAACGCAAATGCACATTCGTTTTCATTTCAGTTATAAGTGATGACAAAAGAGCAAGGCCTTTATGTCTAGACAGAAGTGCAGCCAAGAGCTTGAGGGCAGATTACGGGCATGTACACAAAGAAAGAAACTGTGCAATCACTCCAGATTTGGCATCTAGGCTGTGTTGCCCCAGGATACACTTGGCAATAGAGGCAGTCATGCATTTAGGCTTTAAAACTCTTTATCCACTCCAATTATTGTAGTATGCAAGTGCACAAGTCTTATTTGCATACTGCAGCTTGAACAGTAAAGTCAGAAGAAATCATCAAAAAAGCGAGATGGAGGTGTGGCTTTGAAAACTTGTTCCATGCAATTAAATCTCAAGAGACAGCTGTTTATTTCACGAAAGAATGCGAAGGTGTGGCTGCACTGCATTTATCTGCATTACGAGAGAGATTGCATAAAGGAATAACTGACTCATGTTGTTTGCGGATTTCCTCAATGTCTGCGTTTTCAGTGTTGCTGTTGGCCTTGCGCGCTTTCTCCAGCTCCCGCTCGAGCTCCGTCCGATGTGCATTCTTCATTGCTTCGATAGCTAATCAAAGAAAAACATTTAAAAGGCTGTACGTTAGTAATGGGTATTAAAATCAGAAACTGGCCCTAAAAACAAACAAACAAAAAAAAGTCTACAATTCATTCATTCAATTCATTTTTTTTGTTGTTTGGTTAACAATTAATGAGACAGACAGTAGCAGGTTTATTAGGCCGCTGTCACTTTAAGACCTAATGCATTGATCCAATATACTGACACACATCTGATATTCTTAACTGCTTAGATTCATTTAATACACAACAGACCGTTTATGTGAAAACTCACCAAAACAGACAATTTTGTGCATATTTGTCCGTTCAAGCGTAATAAGATGTGAAAGATAAGTTCTCTATCCAAATCATTGCTAGCTAACATTTTTGTCTTGTTTTTATTAATTGACGAAAAGGTAGATTTGCCAGTTGTTGTCATTCAAAACTCTTTTTTAAATTTAGTTATAATCAGTGTCCTATGAAATCATTTTTATTTTATCCCCAAATTACAGTTTTATTTTTTTCCCCACATTCCATTTTAATTTTTCTAGATTTTTTTTTTTGTTTTAATGGTTAAGTTACATTTTACACAAATCCGGAAATTTTTTAAAAAGTCATACTACAATTCATTCTTTTTTTTTTGTTTGTTTGATAAACAATTAATGAGAAAGACAGTAGCAGGTTTATTAGGCTGCTGTCACTTTAGGATCTAATGCATTGATTGAATACACTGACACACATCTGATAGTCTTAACTGTTTATGTGAACACTCACCAAAACAGACATAATTTTGTGCATATTTGCTCGTTCAAGCGCAATAAGATGCGAAAGTTCTCTTCCCAAATCATTTCTCCCTAACATTTGTCTCGTTTTTATTAATTGACGAAAAGGTCAATAGATTTGCCATAGCTTTTGTCATTTAAAATTTTTATTTAGTTATTATAATTAGGGCCCTATGAAATCAATTTTATTTTATCCCCAAATTACGCTTTATTTTCTTTTTCCAATTACATTTAAACTTTTCTAGATTTTACTCTTTTTTTTTTTTCTGGACTTTGTTTTATTGGTTAAGTAACATTTTATTAGTCAAAAAGCATGTCTAATTAATTGATATCATGAAACTTATACAAGTGGCAATTCATTAAAAGTTTAACAAAAATCACATTTTTAGAGCCCTATGAAATATTTGTATTATTGTTTTCTATTTTTTTATTTTTATTTATTTTTTTTTTTTTGATGTTTCTGGATTTCATTTTAATGGTTTAATTAAATTTGAATAATCCAAATGATTTTTTTTTTCCTTCAGAAAAAAAATTCTATAATTTATGGCAGATTAATTTACAGCAAAAAAAAAAAAA